>NC_021164.2:25642919-25658182 GCF_000331145.2 Cicer arietinum | reverse complement strand
AACCATACAATACATAAGCTAACTAATTAATTAACCAAACAAATTACAGCATATATGGGAAAGAACAAGAAACAGGAAACAGGAAACAAGAGAAATAATAAAAAAAAAATGTCTATTCTAAATGCATACAGTTTTTGGAGCCATATTAAGTTATGAACTCAAGATTTATGGTATATAGGCAGGAAGCATAAATATAGAGTTCTGTTTTCTAACAACTCAATATAGAGTTGATGGCTAGTTAAAAAACAGATAGAGTTGGTTTATATATGCATATTTACAAGCATGGCTGTTTGCGTGTATGTATAGGTGAAAGGAAGAGATCATTCATTATTAAGATTTTAAGGGTCAGTTGTTGATAAATAGAGCCTCCATTGTATTTGCAAGAATATGAAAGTTTGATTATCATAATAGAAAATTAAGCTTTTATTACTACTAATGAAGTTGTATGGGTTTTCAAGTATTTATCTTTTGCTCGTAAGATTTCTTGTAGCAACCTTAAATCTATTAACCTGTTTCCATCTTTACCTAGCAGTCTGGTAAATTTTGAGCTAAACATAGTCAAAAGCAAAACTAATAGAACAATTAATCTAGTACGTTTTTTGCTTGACTAGCCACTGACTAATAACAAACAATTCTCACCTGAACGCAGAAGAAAACATGATAAATGTGAGAGTGAGTATAAAAATTTAGGTCTTGGCTAGCACTGACTAAAAACAAACAATTCTCACCTCAACACACAAACAAAACATGGTAAATATGTGAGTATCAAAATTTAGGTAGAGTCATTTCTTCCTAAAATATGCCAACACTCAGCAACTTAATTCTCTGTTAATTTCTTCCTATTTCATTCAAAGGTCTCCAAAACATCACAATATACTTAAGAGTTAATGTTTATAAACATGATGATAACACATGATTTTTTGGTGTATTAATTGGGCTCTCATGAAACAGATTTTCTCTGATCCATATCCTTACAAGACAATAGTTGGTGTATTACAATATGCCACTTTGACCCGGTTGGAGAGTTTTTATACTGTCAACAAATCTACTAATTTGTCTCCCAGCCACTTGAGACTCACTGGTGTGTGCTCGAAAGAATCCTACAGTCTTGAAGCCTAACAATTTACAGTGGCACCTATTTCTTCTGTGCTGATCTCATGTTGTACACTCACACTAAACATAAGCTAGACTTGTTTTTGTCAGGAAGAAACTTATCAACAAGTATCTCCCTGTCTATCACAATCCTGCACATGATCAACAGCCAGACACATTCACCAAGTCTCATTGTACTTCTATATTCACCAATGATCGCCTATTTATCAACATTCACCAATTTGATAATTTATATACATCTAAGAATTGGAACAGACACCTCAAACTGAACAGAATATAATTTCAGTTAACATGAAAATTATCTCTCAATAGTCCCATTGGGACTTTTTCATCCACTAAACAATTAAAACCATTGTCGTAGCAAAGTTAAAGCCAACTCTATCAAAATTTCAGCACATCCCTGCTCCCAACCAAAAATAATCTCATACTAGCAATACACTTCAAGCACAAGCCAACTACCATAATCTGACTACATGTATTATCAGCTACTGAAGTTTATCTTCTTTCAAGAAAACACTATATATAATTGCATTTATGAGACAAATAAGTCTAGATAGATTAATGCGGGATGTGTTTGTATCTAGCATAATTATGGTTGGCAGAAAATCAGTTGAATGTAGTAATATTACCTTAACCTCAATTGCTTAATCTTAGTGACTAATTAAGAGGATTCAGATTGAGTGCAGTCGGTAAATTTGGATCGTTAGGAGGAAAAGCAACAGATTTTTTTAAACTGAGTCTTATGAAATGAAACATGCATCAACACTATCGTAAATTGGGAGAGCTAGATCACTCACCTTTCCTGACTTGTGATCAGGTATATTGAAGCTCAAAGCTACTTTTTTACAACGGAAAACATCGTTCAAAGTCACTTTTGTAGATACCTGAGAAGGTAAATCAAAGAAACACGATTATAATCGAGAGATGGTAAAAACTTTAATCAAGCATCATACTAACTACTGGTTTTAGTTCAAATCGCAGTACATAATTGAACCAGTTTTAAACTTTTAGTTAGTTTGAACTTTTGCTTAAATCTCTAATCAAAAGATTAAGAGCAGTAGTAGTATCTGTACAATAAATATAAAAGGAAACATATTTGATTGAAAAATAAAAAGACCTCTACTTCTTACATTAGAGTATGTATCAACTTTCACATCCACTATAACATTTCCACTCTTGTAAAGTGTATTTATGTCACCCGAGAAAAATTGATCCTTCTTCAACCCTGTAGCAGTAAGGCCCTGCCAAAGGGAAAATTGGCACGGTACAACATTAGTTAGGACAGACTAAAGGTAACATTAATATGCATCCTCTTTCGATAGTCAGCACACATAATTTGCTATTTAGATATTTACAATACATGGTCTTCTAATGTTTAGCATATGTGGTGTAGTACCTTAAATAGAATAAACAATGATTCCTAGTAAAAAAAAAACATTGTTGTCAAATAGCCGCTATAGCGGCACTATATCGCTATAACAGAGTGGAATTTGAACACACCGCGATCGTTCACTGATATGCTATTTAGTACAGAGTATTATCGAATAACTGCTATTGCGGCGCTATAACACTATAGCATAGCGGAATTTGAACAAACCGCTATTTTCTGCGATTCGCAATTGACAACATTGAAAAAAACAATATGGTGTCTTTAAGTAAATGTAATACCACAACCAGTGATGTTTGATTATAACAATAAAAACACATCTTCATATTTCAACGACATCAATCAATTATGTATTACTATTATATCAAATATATGCATTCGTCATCTCGGCTTTTTTTCACTAGATGGTTTAAAAAGAAAAATGTATATGTGTGCTATTAGAACTATGGCATACGCAAGCAGAAAGGATTTTATATTTACTAGCATCAACTAAAATGAGAAATTGAACAGTCTACTTATAGGCAAAATAAAAATTAAAAAAACTGGAATATGAATTACCAATCCACTGGAGCTAGGAATGGACAGGCTAAACTTGTGGTCGAAGTTATAATCCTTGTACAAGAGGTCTGCATAAAAATAAAAATAAATTGACAACTTAATACCCATCACATATATAATTTAGAAAATTTATATGTGACTTGATAGAATGATAGGAAACATAAAATAGCTTGGCAACAATGAAAAACCTAGATGTTTGGCCATAAATGTCTTCTAATATAATCATAAAGGGGGAAAATGATATAGGAAAATAAATAGTGAATTGTAATGCTGCAGGAATAATACCGCTTGCCCTTTTATACTATAGTTTCTAGATTTGAAAATGAAAATAGAAGAAAGAAAGACATGAATTTCAATCAATAAAACTTCAAATAAATTTTAAAATGATATCTAATTAAGTTTTGAATAATAGAGAGAAATCCAAATACACCTACAATAAAAACTAACTACCAAGACTAACAACCTTTAAGTTGGTGACTATGACCAGCAGTATCAAATGTAGTATGTGAGATCAAGTTAGAAACATCATTTCCTAAACATACACAATAACAAATTGGACATTCAAAACCCTAAGCGAAGTTAAAATTAGCTTCAACCCAAATCTCTGACTCTAAACAAACACAATATCAAGTGAACCAGAAAAACAAATTGAAATGTACCACGATTAATGTCACAAACTAACGAGAAAGTAACATTAGTGATAGAATCAAATACCTTTATAAATTGAAACTGAAATCGGCTTAAAAAGCTGGGAAAGATTTGAGGAATGGGAAGCACAAATCAACGTAAATGAGAAGCAAGCGTGAAGAATCTGTGGGAGAGAAAATGAAAATATGATAAGCCAATCCACAATTTTGAAGAAAGCGGCGGTATTACCAAGCGGCGGAGGAGGAGGAGAAAGCGGCGGCCGGAGATCGGAAGCGACGTGAGACTGAAAGAAATCTGTCTTTCTGAGTTGTGATGGAGTCTCACAAATTTTTTTCAGGTTTTCGCTTAGTTGTGTGGGCCTACGCGCGGCCCAATTGTGCTGATCCAAATTGTGATGGCATCTTTTATTTTATTTTTAAGTTTGTTTTCCTACTCCTAATCTTCTCAAAAATTTTAAATTTTGTTTGAATTACTATTTTTTGTTTGATTTTTTTAAAATATTTTAATATATGCTAACAAATTAAAATAAAATCAGATATTTCGCACATACCTCCTTTCAAAATATCAGAAATTTTTTCATATAAATAATTACCCGGTATTAATATTAATATATATACATCAAAGTTTATAAGAAAATGTTGAAAAGTACGAGTAAAAAGTTTCTAAGAAGTTTCACGAATAAATTACGAGGATTTAAAATTTAAATTGGAAAAATTATCATAGAAAACACATCTATAACACATTGTCAGATTTTTCATCATAATAATAAGCATTAAATATTTAAATTTATACTAACACTAATTTAGGAGTCTATACATTGCACTAAGTAAAAATGAGATCACAAACATTTGATAATTACAAATTATTTTAAATAAAATTGAATATGAAATTGTGTTTATTAATAAACATATCTCAAATAAATTCAACATAATAATTGTATTTTCACTTAGAAAATTGAAATTTCTACACCAATAGAAGGAATATCAACTTTTGTAGTAATATTTTCTTTAATTTTTATCTTTTATTTTTAGGTATCATTGATTATGGTATACTATGACTAAGTAATATTTTTATTATGGTATAATGAATAATTTTTATTTTATAATTAAAAAATAATGATGAGATTTTTATTTTATACAAATTCGCAAGAAAATCCGCCGGAAATTACCTGCGGAATTTGCTGCGAATATTTCCAATGAGAATATTCCGCAGACAACTCCTCAGGAAAATTGTGACGTTTGCTGCGGATGTAAGTCGCAAGTAAATCCGCAGGAAATGAAAACATTACCTGCCGTATTACCTGCGGAAACTGACACCGCAGATATTTTCCTAAAATAATTGTGAGCCGCAGGAAAATCCTTGGGTATTACCTGCGGATATTTATCCGCAGGAAATGCCGCAGGTAATGCCGCAGGTAAAATGCTAATTTCTAATAGTGGAAGTCGGCATTGAAAAAAAAATAAAAAACTGACAAACGCAACAAAAAAGAAAATTGAGAGTTTATCCAAAGAATATTGAGGTAATACAGTTTGTAATATTACTTAATATACAATAATAATAATTTTATCATGTATTTGTAAAAATACTTTGTTATATATATTTTTCATACTACACAGAGGGAAAAAAATCACTTATATATATATATATTTATATTATAATAATTACTTACATAATTATAAAATAGTGTTTTATAAAACGTGATATTTAAATATTAAAATATAAAATTATAAAATGTACCCAAAAAAAGAATATAACATGATATTAAATATTATAATATAGTTGATACTTTATGATATATTATGATTATTATTTTAAATTCATATTTGTAATATATTACAAAATTTATGATTTTAAAATATATAATCATAATTGTTAGATCATTAAATATATTCTACTTTAATCAAATAAACCTTATAAGTTTTAACAAAATCAATTTCAGATTTTAATATATCATAATATTTAATTAAATAACCATTGTGAGAAATATTTGTTAATAAAAATTTATTTAAAAATTAAGTTCTAAAAATAAGTGTTAAAATTTGCATAAAAATATGTACACCACAAAGTATAATATTTTTTAAATAACATTATTGAGTTTTTATTTATAAGTAAATTATATTAAAAGGAGTATAAGAGGTAGTCAAAATCTGGTACATATAAATATATAATTTAAATTTATTTATAGGGTTGTAAATTAAAATTTTGATCAAATGGGATAGAAACATATTTACAATCAAAACGATCGAAATTTTTAACACTTTCTCAATATAGTAAAATTAGGATAAATTAATATTTACACCATCTCTTATGATTTTAATTCCTAAAATCATATATGTTTCACCTAAATATTTCATATCAAAATTTTTTATTAGAAAGTTTTAGTTTTTTTTACCTCTTTTAAATTGGTGGCAAAGATTAGCATATCATCCATATATAAACAAATCATAACATCATTTATATATTTTTTATAGTGTTGGCCAACTATTACCAAACCATGACACTTTTTTCATTTAATCTATTTACAATTGTATCACATACAATTAATAAGCATACCAATTATCACATATACAAACTTTAATGTCATTCTACCTTTTACTATATTTAATAAACATCTCAATTTAAAATTTTAATTCTCTTTTCAATATATTCAAGTCTAAGGTATAATTAATACATTCAATGCATTAAATATATTGCCACAAGGTAACAAAGCATAATCATAAAAATTTCTCAAACCAAATATCATAAGGTAGGTCCAAACATCTAAGTTATCTACTCCTTAACAAATAAGAATTCATTTCATTTATATTAAAGAAACAATTTTTTCATAGTTATTTTATAACTAATACATGCATCATGAATTCTATTTTTTAATTCAAGTTTCATATTTAATGTTCTATGGTAAATTCAAATAAGTATCACAGTAGAAAATAAACATTGAATAAAATCATTAAGATTTTCTATTAGTTTCTCCCATGAACATTTGTCAACTTACAATAATTCAAAGTAGATCCAAATCATTTTCAATATCAATGCAAGCAAAAAATAATTACTTTGACATACTATCATGCACATATATACTATGAGATCATCCATTCTAAATAAAAATAAAACTTTTGCATGAACTCATTTAAAACCCCATTTTATATTTATGAAAATTACTTACACTACTTTTATAATAAACTAGTAAACAAGCATGTATCATAAGTCAAATATATGAATGCTAATTGTAATAATCCGTTTTTTTTTTAACAAATTCAAATTCATAAACAAAGAAATACTTTTGGATAAAATATTTAAGTCGTAACACAACGACAAAAGTCAACAATATTTACAAACAGTAGAAATAGTTTTTGAAATAAAAAATCCAAAGTATTAAAACAGCAAAATACACCGAGGCTATAAGACCTATCAGATATAGCTCATACCCCTGAGGTATTCTCGGCAGACACCTGCATAAAAGCACTGCCCCAAGAATCTCTACATTCTCCACGTCACATCAAAAAGTGGAACATGGACCCATCAAGAAAAGTCAAGCTGACAATATAAGGTATAGGTGGAGTCTTCCAAAATGAAATAATTACAACCACAAAAGAAAGACATCTAACCCCTATACAACCATCTAATATGATCATGCTACAAAAACTATACAATTTGGGTGATCTCCACGCGCCCCGCAAAATCCTCCTAACACAGCTTCAGTCAGGTATGTCTAACTACCTTCCCATCTCCAGGGTGCTAACGGGTAGGATGATCCTGATCCTCATCTGATGGCAAAGCCCATATTTCCACAATAATTGTAAAGGTCACCAACCGAAATTAACAATTACCACATAGCATTTAATTTTAAATGCACAAAATAACCTTTCAACTTAGTATACACCTTGAAAGGGTTTTTATATGCCAAACATGCATATCAAAGTTAAAAAATGAAGTTTTTAACAAAATTTCACTGTCGTATTCGAATACAGCAACCTCGTATTTAAATACAATGCTAATTCATAAGTCAGTGGCAAAAAGTGCATATTTGTATTCGACTACAACAATCTTGTAACCGAATACAAGTGCAAAGTCAGTGAAAAATCCTGCACATTTATATTCGACTACCACATGGCGTAGCCGAATACAAGTGATAAGTCAGTGGCAAAAATTACTTAAATGTATTCGAATACAAGCACCTTGTATTCAAATACAACTGCTAAATATTGTAGATTTGAGTTTCGAAAACGTTTCGAAATCAATCAACACATACGCACAAATTCAATCAATCACACTTAGCAATTACAGCACAATCACAAACAACAACTGAGTATGTATATACAATCATCATAGTATAACAAACATGACTCGCGTGTCAAGCACCCTAATGCAATGTGTATATGCCAAAATGCATGATTCTGGAATTCCAAACCAAAACCCTTCTCGAAGGGGCGTAAATCATAATTATACCACCTATCACAGACCCGTACTATTTACCGAGGTGCCACCTATCACGAGTCAGCACGATTTTACTAAAAAGCGTAAATATACCACCTCTCATAGACCAATACTATTTATCGAGGTGCTACCTATCATGGGTCAGCACGATTTACTAAAAAAAATATATATTGTAAATGTACCGCCTATCACAAACCAATACTATTTATCGAGGTGCCACCTATCACGGGTCAGCATGATTTACAAAAATGTGCAGTCTATCGCGGGGCTTCACGACCCAATACTCCCCGCAAGGATCAGATGAACCAACATATCACATGGAATCATCTCATGGCCCATCAGGTCACCACTACCACAATGGCCCATCCGGTCGCCATGTACTATGAAATGCATGAGCATACTCTGACTCTTTCCACAACAATCATTAAGTAAATGCAACTATTAAAAGATTCCCCATTGTTAATACTTTAACCATTTTTCAAACTTATCACAGAGTATACTCAAAACAGATTTTCCTCAATAAAATTCATAACGCACATATTATCAGTTATGAATACACAATTACATCAAAAGTTAATCACCACAATAACATTAATATATCAGAGTTCTCCCCACCGCTAACTCGGTGCCAACGGTCTCGATTCCTTTTCGAGACTCAAGGAGTTAACTACTTAAACATAAATATTTATAACAATTTGTTCACAATAAAATTAATCAAACCACAACAAAATTCCCAAAATTAAATCTTTCTCACGCACCAAACTTTTAAAACCAAATAATCTACATTATTTAGTTAAAACTAAATAAAATAAATATTGTCCAAATCTCACATACACACACTCGACTATTAAAGCACCAAATTTTTTGAGTTAATAAAATATTTTAAACTTTTTTCTTTTTAAACTCAGTTCAAGAGTAATTAAAAGAGTAACATTTTAAACTCTAACCATTTTTAATTTCAATCTATCTTTTTGCTCAAACTCTTTAACTTAGTTAAAATTTGAACTTTTTCACAACTTTAACAACTCTAAATTTTTTTTGTAAAATTTCAACTTCAGTTCAAACTCATTTATTTGAAAATAATTCATTACATAACTCAAACACATCAAATTTAATTACCGCCAATTCACACCAAAATCAATCAATTTAATTGTATAACACACATATAGCACCTCAATTAAATTTCAACAATTCAAACATAAATCACCCGATTTCAAAACTCCACATGTTTACACATAAACCACCAAATTTCATCTCCACAACACACATAAAACACATTAAATTTATTTTCCACAATCTCACACACAAATCTCACAAATTTCCACCTCCACATATACACATACAAAGTCCTATATGCAATCTAAAAGTTTGGAAGGAGCCTTTACCTTATCGATAGCTTTAACAACCGATTACGGCACCGCGATTAATTACGGTAAAATTTTAGTTCGCGTTGTCACTTCCATAGTTGGCTCACTAGCACTGTAGCGTGGAGATGAGCAACTTTCCCTTCTGTCACTTCTCGAAATGAAACTCAGAAGTCGAAGAAAAATAGAGGTTTGTGTTTTAGTTTTTTGACAAAAAACCAACTTGGCTTGTTTTCATTTTGAAACAGAGCAAGGAAGAAAGAAGAAAATGGAGGGCGACGGGTTGCAGGGAAAATGTTTTTGCTTTTTCTTTCTTAAGTATATATATATACCAAAATTCAAAAATTACAAAATTAAAACTAAAGGTCTTACGTTCTACCCCCTTAAAATTAGTTTCGTCCTCGAAACTACGCATCGATAAACAACTCAGGGTGTTGTTCCCTCATCTTGCTCTCCAATTCCCAAGTCGCATCTCCAGTAGTTGGGTTCCAAATCACCTTGACCAACGAAACATCCTTGTTCCTTAATCGCTTAATCTTCCTGTCATCAATTCTTACAGGTAGTACTTTGAATGACAAATTATCCTTCAGTTGAATTGTGCCTGGTTCGATCACATGTGACAGATCTGTAAGGTATTTCCTTAACTGTGACACATGAAACATGTCGTGAATATTGGACAGTATCGGAGGCAAGGCTTCGATCCGACAATTCCTAAATCATGTAATAACTCTAGATAGTGTTTCCTTTTACAAAGGGAAGTACCATGAGAGGAATGTGCCTCCAATAAGCCTAAGAAAAACTTCAAAACTTTTAGATCCTTGATATGAAATGCAGAGTGGAGAACAATCTTCAAAGCTTCAAAGTCTAAAAAAGAAGTCCCTGGTTGAATTACATCATCCACATAGACAACAAGAGCAGTGAGGGAGGTAGTGGCGGAACAAAAAAACAAAGTGTGATCAGCTTGATCTGACCTTGAGTAAAGCCATGGAAAAGAAGAAAAGTGGTCAAATTTTCAAACCGCTGACGAATAGCTTGCTTAAGATCACATAGTGACTTAAGAAATTTACACACTTGGCTTGGTTTTGGAGGTGTGGCACCTGGTGGAGGCTTCATATAAACTAGCCCATGCAAGTGTCACCATGAAGAAATGCTTTAATGTAAGTGCCACCCAAGAATAGAAGCCAAGGAAAGTAGAACTCGGACATTTGAAAGCTTAGCCACAAGGGAGAAGGTGTCAATGTAATCCAAAGCCTTGAGCAACTAATTTGGCTTTAAAATGCTCAATAGAGCCATCTGCATGCCTCTTAACCTTGAAAATCCATTTGTTACCAATGGAAGTGCAATCAAGAGGAGGGTGAAAAAAATCCCAAGTAATGTTAGTATTGAATGCCTCAAGCTAAAAGATTCAATCTAGGGTCATGACTTGTTGAGATATAAGAAGTCGGTTCTGTTGAAACCAAATTGGTTTTATACTTAGAGTTTTGATTATAACAAAAGTATTTTATGAAAACAATATATTTGACTTCAAATAGTATGAAAGAAGATTTGTATTTTTGAGTAAAATCTAAAATAAGATTTTATTCAAATTTATAATTGAAGAAAACTAAAATAACATTTGATTCAGATTTATAATTGAAGAAAATCTAAATTACGATTTGATTCAATTTTATAATTTAAGAAAATATAAAATAAGATTTAATTCAGATTTATAATTGAATAAAATTCAAAATAAGATTTGATTCAGATTTATAATTGAATAAAATCTAAAATAAGATTTGATTCAGATTTATAATTGAAGAAAATCTTTGACCAAGTTGAAAAGAAGATATGGTCAAGATTTGATCAAGATTTATTTATAACAAAATATGAACATAATCAATCTGAAGAATATACAAACGCAATCTGAACAAAATACGAACATAAGCAATATGAGGAATTTACAAACTCAATTTGAATAAAATACGAACAAAATCAATCTGAAGAATTTACAAATTCAATTTTAACAAAATACGAACTAAATCAATCTAGAAGAACTGCTCAAATTGGATTCAAATATTAAGAATTGACTAAAGAACATATTATCAAAAACGATCTTGTTCAAAATTATTTTTGAATAAGATCATTGTTGACCAAGCTAGGAATGAAGATATAATTCAGAATTAAACAAAAATTAAATTGAAGTCCTAATTTTAACTATAAATACATACTCAAGGCTGAAGAAGAAGATATCGAAAACCAGAAAAGAGTTGAAGAGCTCGTAAACTCAAAATTTCAAATTGATCTTAGAGTTCAAAGAAATAAACACTTGTTCAAGTTAGAAATATTTTCTAAGTGCTTTTTCTTAGAGTGTGAGAGTTATTATTATTAGTTTTGTTAGAAGCAAACACTTAAAACACCAATCTTTTGTATCTAACCCGATAATTGTTTAATTCCTTCTTCAATCTGGGGTTGTCAGATTGTTGGCAGAAGATTTGGCTTAGAGGGTCAAGGTGATTAGCTCCTCAAAAATATGGGGTTGTCAGACTGTTTGGGAAGACTGGTTTGTAGGGTCAGATGCTTTGTAATTCAAGGTATTTAAACTAGTGAATTAATGTCTTCTAAATGAGAAGAGTGGATGTAGCCAAGTTAATGGTGAAGTAGTATAGATCTATGTGTTCAATTATTTATGCTTTCATTGTTTGCTTCCTCTGAACCTGATTTCTCCTTATCTAAGTAATTCATAAAAACCAACCAGCCTTCATCAAGTTGGCAAAAAATTATCTATTTTATCAAACACAATTCAACCAACCCTTCTTGTGTTTGTACAAGGTTCTTAATTTGAGGAGAGGGAAGATCAAGGGATTTGGCTTTAAAATGTTCAATGGAGCCATCTGCATGCCTCTTAACCTTGAATACCCATTTGTTACCAATGGAAGTGCAATCAGGAGGAGGATGAAAAAATATCCAAGTATTGTTAGTATTGAGTGCCTAAAGCTAAAGCTTCATGGCAGCCACCCATCTTTGGTCCTGACTCATTGAGAAATAAGAAGTAGGTTTTGTATCTAAGGAGAGGGAAAGATCAAGGGACTTATGGTGTGGTGAAAGGTTGGCATATAAGATAATAATGAGATAAAGGGCAGGTACAAGGTTTGGATGTTTGAGAGGTGCAAACATAGTCATTAAGGTGGACCGGTTTAGTGGTTTGTCTTGTGGATCTGCGAAGTGGAGTGTTAATTGGTGAGTTAAGGGTAGCATGTGAGGCATTGAAGGATTGAGTACTAGATGAGGTGATTGATTGGTCACTATCAATAGGGAAAATCAGGTTTACTTTATGGTTAATGAGGTCAACTGTATTTGAGGTAAGGTCTAAGTCAGGAATAGGCTCAGGTGTGGTACCAGTGTGTGTATCAACAAGAGGATTAGGTTTGTGTGGCAAAGGGCTCAGGTTTGTATTTGATGAGGTGTTGTACCCGGGTCTGCAGCAGGGTCAGGAAAATTAAAACTTGTTGGTTCATTGGTGGATCCTCAATAAATGTACGAGCTAGGCATAGTTGAGGAGGAGTCAGAATGAGATGGAAACTCAAGATCATAAAATTAAACATTCCTATAGAAACCAAAATCTCTTTGGTATGAATTTCAAGTAGCAAAAGTCCCTTCATTCCTTACTTATAGCCAAGGAAAGCATACTTTCTTGCCCTTGAGTCAAATTTATAATGGTTAGTGGTGAGTGTAGATGCATAACAAAGACATCCAAATACCTTCAAGAAACTCAGGTCTGGTGTTGTTCCATAGAGAACCTCGTAAGAGGATTTGTCTCCCAATAATCTAGTGGGAATTCTATTCATCAAATAAACTGCATATAGAACATGAGTGCTCTACTTATGTTTAGAATATGTTGATGCCTACCTTTAACTCTACGATTTTGCTGTGGTTTGGCTACACAACTTATTTGGTGTAAAATACTATTGGTAGAGTAAAACTCATGAAGTAAAAATGCAGGTCCATTATCATTTCGTATAGTTTTTATCTTTTTTCAAAATTGAGTTTCAACCATTTTAACAAAATTCTTAATCGTTTGGGAAACTTCTTATTTAGCTTTTAATATGACAATCCAAACGTTTCTATTACAGTCATCCAAAATAGTTAAAAAAATATTTGTAACCATGTCTAAATGAGCCAAATCAAATATGTGAGCCTCATTATGAGTACTAATTCCAAATGATAATTTTTTCTGTTTTTGCCATATGACATATATCACATGCCCTATGACTAGCACTAGGTATGTAAGTATACCTTTTATTTAAAGCTAACATATGAAGGAATAACATTTGGATTCAAATAATGTGCAGTGATAAAATTGGTTATTGCACCTGGTGGCTTGCAATTTGGCTTCATACAGTACAACCCATCTAACTGATTAGCCAAATCAATCGGTTGGAAATGATGAAACATAATTGGCATTGATGATGGCTTTTAATGTGTGAATTGAAAAATGAGAAGTCCCACATTGGAGGGAACACACTCATTTATGACCTTTATAAGGAGTTAGTTTCACAATTGGGTTGGGCCCCAAGGGGCACCGCAATTTTGTGAAGGAGGGAGAACGCAAGCAAACGGACCACCACACACGCGCGCGCCGCCGCCGGCCGGCTCGGCCTGGTTCGGGTTGTGGTGTGGTGTATTAAAGTTTTTTTAACAGATGGAAATTAATTATTTATTTAATTAATTGCTTGCGATATGTCACATATTACGAAACTGCCATCTACAAGGTCAAAGTCAAAGTTCTGATTCATTCAAACCCTAAACACTGAATCTGGGCTGTTTTATCCTGGGGACTTCGTGGTTGATAGTCTGCCTTGCACAATTTTGGGCAGTGCCTCGAAACATCTTAAAGAGAGCGACCTAGTCTGCGACTCAACCCAGTAATATTTTCGGTGGCATAAATTGTTTTCAAAGGTTTTCAAATTTTCAAAACAACAATTTTAAGACGTTTTCGAACTGCCATGTCTACCAACGAAATTACTGGGCCAGGTTCATCTGCTACTGACTACAACAAACCATTTCGGTTTGAGGGAAGTCACTTCAAACGATGGCAACAAAAGATGCTGTTTTTTCTAACCACGAAAAAGCTTGCCAACGTTTTGAAGGATGACATTCCGGTTGTACCAGAAAAAGGTGAACAAGCTGAAAAGGATAAAATAGCTGCTGAATTAACCCTATGGGAAAATAATGATTACTTATGTAAGAATTATATTCTCAATGGACTTGCTGATGATCTGTATGACTACTACAGCTCCGACTGCTAAACAGGTTTGGGATGTTTTAAAGAAGAAGTACGATACTGAGGAAGCTGGAGCCAAGAAGTATGCTGTAAGCCGCTACCTCAAATATCATATGACAGATGACAGATCAGTGGAAGCTCAGTCTCATGAAATCCAGAAAATTGCTCACGAAATCATCACTGAAGGTATGTCCCTAGATGAACAGTTTCAAATTGCTGTTATTATTGACAAACTGCCCCCTGCTTGGAAAGAATTTAAAAATTCTCTTAGGCATAAAACTAAAGAATTCTCTCTAGAAAGTCTGATAACCCGCCTTAGAATTGAGGAGGAATCTCGCAAGCAAGACCAGAAAGATGAAATTCTTCTTGTAGCTAATAACAAGAAGAAGAAGTCCATCGGAGCGGTTCTGAAGCCAAACGGCAAACAACTGAAGAATCAGAACCGTACTTCAAAGAACAGCAACAGGAATGAGAACCACCAAAGGGTCCCAATTGTCAG
>NC_021164.2:25628985-25640111 GCF_000331145.2 Cicer arietinum | reverse complement strand
ATAATAATAATAATAATAATAATAATAATAATAATAATAATAATAATAATAATAATAATAATAATAATAATAATAATAATAATAATAATAATAATAATACATTACACAAAATAATAAACTTCACGAGGAACCAAGAGCTATCAAATAAAGTTTGAGTGACTTGTCATCTTTAGATGATAAATATCAATTAAACAATCGAGGCATAAATTATATGTATATCAAACAATATAAGATCCTCTCTAAAGAGGCCACTAGATTAAATGACCATCGCAAGCAACATCAATAAAGATGACAAAACACTTAGAAATTAGGGTTGTACAAATATAGCATTAGAAGATTATAACAATTGTTTTGCAAGTTCAAAAAGATATTAAAATAACTCTTTAAAATCATGACGTTCAGAATGTTCTCTAAAAGCTCATAATGTTCTCATGCATTGAAGCTATACAAGACTATGCTTGAAATTTTTGTAACAACTCACATTGGGTTTTTGTGTTACATACTTTGAGGATATACTACAACAATACAAAATTAACTCTAAGTACCATCTCTAAAACATCCTCTCAAGATAAGAAGTTGTTGGAAATGATGAAACATAATTGGCATTGATGATGGCTTTAATGTGTGAATTGAAAAATGAGAAGTCCCACATTGGAGGGAACACACTCATTTATGACCTTTATAAGGAGTTAGTTTCACAATTGGGTTGGGCCCCAAGGGGCACCGCAATTTTGTGAAGGAGGGAGAACGCAAGCAAACGGACCACCACACGCGCACACACGCACGCGCGCCGCCGCCCGGCTCGGCCCGGCCGGGGGTGTGGTGTATTAAAGTTTTTTTAACAGATGGAAATTAATTATTTATTTAATTAATTAATTGCTTGCGATATGTCACATATTACGAAACTGCCATCTACAAGGTCAAAGTCAAAGTTCTGATTCATTCAAACCCTAAACAGACTAGTCTCTTGTGCTTTGCTCATTCAAAACCCTAATTTGACTTAGCTTCAGTTGTTTGCCACGTCAAAACCCTAAAGCTGAGTCTTTCCCACGTTTTGACTTTTGCCCGGTCAAGGAGCCTAGTCAAGTCACGTTTCCTATTTCTGAGGCACATTCCTGGTGGCCAGTTAATGGACTTCGTGCTCTTGGATCCCCCCTTTTTTCTCAGATCCAGTTGCTGGACTCATCTATAAATAGAGAGCTCACCTCACTTGGAAAAGCACACAAAAAGCTCTCCGTATCTGAGGCTTTTCTCACTTCTCCCCCTTATATTCTTCTTCTTCTTCTTATTTTCTTGAGTAGCCTCCGTGCTATATTTGAGTAGCCTCCGTGCTATATTTGAGTGTCAGTCAATCGACTGGCATACTGAGGGTGTAATTCTAGAACGGTTTTCTACAGTGCAGTAGAACTCCGATACAGTGAATCTGGGCTGTTTTATCCTGGGGACTTCGTGGTTGATAGTCTGCCTTGCACAATTTTGGGCAGTTCCTCGAAACGTCTTAAAGAGAGCGACCTAGTCCGCGACTCAACCCAGTAATATTTTCGGTGGCATAAATTGTTTTCAAAGGTTTTCAAAATTTCAAAACAACACAATCTTCTTCATACTATTCTTTTTTCTTTTCATGTATTAAGCAACAATTTGATTCAAAAATTAAAGAGCATGATGCATCTGTTCAAAGTCTTGACACTGATATAACATTAACTGATAATTGTGGCAAGAAAAGAACACGTTCTATGACCAAAGAACTGCTCAGTTTGACTGCACCAGCAAAATTTGCTTCTGCTGAATTTCCATTTGGCATTTTCACTAATATAGGCTTTAGTTTATTGTATGTAGAAAACCATTATAGATTAAAACAAATGTGGTGGGTGGCAACACAATAGGATTTACCTGCTGCCTATGCATAAGTACTTGGTCCTTCACCTCTTATGTTGTTGGCTTTAGCATCCATTGTGTTCCTTTCAAGTAGTGTCATCAAGCTTTAGTACTGATCTCATTGTTCCTTCATCATCTGCTCTCATGCCAACACTTCTACCAAGCTTACTTTTAGTATCTTCAATGTCAACAAAGTTCGCATATGAATCGCGACGTTGAACTTCGGGTGGAAATCCACGATTCTTGTAGCAAACATTAATTGTGTGACCTGTTTTTCCATAGTATGTAAATATTTTTCCATTACCTCGTTCTCTACCTTGTTGCATTGATTTTCAATGGACGAATGGTTACAAGTTGGTGTATTGGCATTAGGTTGTTTGGACGTGATTCTTTCACAATTTGCATATGCGATAACAACTCCTACAAAATGCAAACGGGGTTGCAACAGAACTCTACTTCGCACCGTAGTTCCACGATTGCAATCCTAATGTTAACATAAAGATAAACACATTATGATTAAAAATTAGTTATGACATATTGTACTGGTCTATCACATTATGATTATCTGTTGATATTTGCATCGAATCAAGAGTATTGATCTCTTATATTTAACCACTATTGTGTAAATTGCAGGAGTGTTGCATTTTGTACTATGTTTTTGTTGGATCTGTGTTTGTGACAATTACTGCAAGACTTTAATAGTGAAGTTGTTGATGAAGATTATATGTAGCAAATTCCAAAGTGTGTTGTTACACTAGCCTTTAAGTTCGATTTGCCCCCACCAATCGGATGCAAATGAGATAACCGGCGAATCCCCTTCAGAGTACTTTGGAAAACCTTGATAGGATTTGCAATATCACACAAAGAATATCTTTCAATACTATGTTACAAAAGAATGTTACCTATTCTTTTCTCATGCATTATAAAAGAATAAGATGACTTAGAATATGAGAATGAGTGAGAAAAGGAGATGGCAATATTTCAAATGCACATAACATTCAGATATTAACTAAAGCATTGCATTGGTTTGGTGGTTGATCAATGCTCCTTTTTCGCGCTCAACAGTTGCATCTTTTCAAGGAGGAATTTATTCAAAAAAGAGGGCACATGCATAAATTGAACTTGGGACCTTATGTTGCTAAACAATAAACACAACCACTAAACAACAACAATTTCATGTCAATTATAACCAATTATAGATACATATATTGTACAATATTTTGGAAATATCTCACATTTTTTTGGATGCTTGTGTCTTTTATTCTCCAAACTTCTCTGCAAACTGACTATATCCTTGGTAGACCAACTTTTATGTCAAATTATCTTTTAATTCATAGATGCAAGATTTTTTATCTAATTTTTTTGTTCATCTTTTATTCTTGCATTCTAGATTTGTTTTCTCTCGGTTAGCCTGTTTACCTTTTATTCCTTGCATTTTTCTTAGCCATGTTTTACTTTCTGCTCTGTGCATGTGTTGGTTTATATGAATTGCTTTGCCAAGACTTTTCTGTAGTACAAAAGCTAATTTTTCTTTTCATGTTTTCTTTAGAAGAAACAGTTTATTCCATGGCACCATATGTGACCATGATTTTTGTTCTTCCTGCATTGTTACTTGAATGCAATAGAGTTCTTGAATGACTAAATATTCATCCATATTTGTGGTCGGCCATCATCATTATTATCAGTTCCGGGGTGTTTGCTTTAGGTCTTTACTTCTCCATTTTTAACTAGTAATGTATAAGTTGCAGAATGCAAGTTTTTGGTGTTTTAGTTAATGATAGTTCAATCTATATTATAGCGTTTGAATTGAAAGATAGAGGAAAAGTATGGTGGATGTTAAACTCATGTACCTATCTTGGATAACACCCTCTAGATTTCAAATGAACTGAAGTGTTTCTCTCTAGCTTAAGGAGGCAAAGGTCATTGACTTTAAGGTCTCATTATCTAAACAAGAAGAAAGTGAGGTTAGGCACTTCTCTTGTGTTAATTCAGTAGGCAATAACATACTATACTTGTAATGATTAGAAAGTTTAAGCATATTCTTGTCCTTTTATGTAAGCTCCCATTTACTTGTATCTTATAATTTGTTTTAAATTTTATATTATGTTATATATCATAGTACATACAAAAATTAGTTTAAAGACACACTTTAAAAGTTGTATGAAGAAAGTGGCTGTAAAAGTTTTCATAACACTCAATATGGTTTGTCTTGATGTTCATGAACTGATAAGCTTTTATTTGTAGATGCACGGTTATAATTCACTCTATGTTGCAAGTTTGAAGTCTTTGGGGAGAAATGCATCAAGGAACAACACTTCATAGCTCAAAATTTCCTTGAAGCATTAAGCATACAGTGAGTTTGGTATAAAACTTTATGTTTTAAACTCTCTCAAATTTTAGGTACTTGATCTACAAGAGATTCTAATCATGTAGGTATAAATTCTTTCTAGTTAGTCTCTATTTTTTATGTTAAATTGATTAAATTTCAAATCTTGATAAGTCTTGGTTAAAAATTAATTGAGTAAATTTACAAAGCTTGGATTTAGGTTGAAGTAATGGTACTCAATAATCTATTAAGTGGTAAAAGTTTCATAATTTGTGTACAAGGTTTCTTGACATAGTGTTGCATATAACTATCCTTGTATATATATCTTGAATGGACGAGTTTTGTTGTGCATTGCAATATAAAGCTTTTTTTTACATTACAATTATTCCAACTTTTAAATTGTGGATTACCTCTCAAGAAATGGGTAGTATGGATATTTTTATTCAATGCCCTCATGGCACCTAGTAAGACTCACTCGATTTCCCTCCTCTATCATAAGAAGTTAAGGTAATAGTTTTCCCTATTCATCTAAAATGATATTAATATTGTTATGTTTTGTTTTGCTTACTAATTAGACATATGTCCTTGGTGGTTTTTAGATATTTTCCAGGTGAGTAGCCATAAAGTGAATGACTTGTTAGATGTGAAAGTGTTTGAAGGTTTTAGAACAGGTATACATGATCATCTACTTTCTACTTAAACTAAGAAAGCCTAGAAAATGGATATAGAAAGTACCAGTTAAGATGAATCATTTATTTACCGTATCGTATACTGAAACCATCAACATAACTTTAGGTGACATTATTTTCTTGAGATACGAAGTAAACAAATACATACGGTGTTAAGTAGAGGTGGACAAAGTTCATTTCTGAATTAGAACCATTTGAAAACTGAACTGAACTAGTTTTTAGTTTGAAAAAACTTAATTGAATTGGTTTTTAGTTCAAAAAACCGAATCAAACTGTTTTATAAACTAGTGATCCGGTTTATTACTTTTAACCAAATCGAACTGGTTTAACTTAGTTTTTTTTCCTATAGGCCAAATTTTACATAATTACTCCTAATTACTTCTAAAAAAACAAATTCGGTTCTAGTTTTTTCAAACTAAAATTCGGTTCGGTTCAGTTTTTCGAACTGAAAATCGGTTCGTTTTGGTTTTTTCAAACTGAAAATCGGTTCAGTTCGGTTCTAGTTTTAAAAAATCAGTTCGAAAACAATTTGATTCTCAATTTTTATAAATCAATTAGTTCAAAAACAATTCGGTTCAGTACAGTTCTGTAGTTTGGTTCAATTTTTAGTTTTTTTGAAAACCCTAGTGTTAAGACACTAAGAATTAATATTTTGAAGGTATTCTGGAAAGGATTTCATGTCTTGCACTTTTCCTTTTTTCATGTTTCAATAAACATTTTATAAAAGTATTGTTAACTAAATATTTTTACTGCTTAATTAGTGTTGTATTCATTAAGGAGATCTTTTAAGAATTTAGTCTAGTGTATTAGGTACTTATTGAAGACCTTGCATTTAGTTATCAAAAGATTGACAAAAGGATGAATAGAAGGTGAGTTTTGCAGTCATAAAACATCTTCTAGTCTTGATTGAAAAATTATTTGATAAGTTTCAATTTTTATGCTGCTTATCTTAGCATGGTAGTACTATAGTATTATTAAATGAACTTGATAGTATATACAAGTTCATTTTCTTTTTCATTAGCAAGTACACTATCAATTAAATGAACTTGATACTATACACAAGTTAATTCTCTTTTTCATACACCAATGCATCCTACTTGTACACTTGAAAAAGATGATTCAATCAAAAAAACTGACCAAAAAAACCTATAGAGGAATGAAAGGATTCCTGCTTTACCTTACCGCTTCCATACCTGACATCATGTTTAGTGTATGTGTATGTGCCAGATTTCAAGCTGACCCTATGGAATCACATTTAAATTTTGTTAAGAAAATCCTTAGATATATAAAAGGCACTATCAACCTTACCTTGTTCTACAAGAAATCTCCTATGTACAAATTGAGTAGATACAGAGATTCTGATTATGCTGAGGATAAACAATAGTAATAAAATTGATCCTTTATAATAAGAAAAATGTCAATGATGAGTTTCACTTCGAATCCAACCTTGGTGTCTAATTTGATCCTAGTTATTGAATTCCTTTATTGAATTATTACTGAATTCTCTTTATTATTCTTGCCCTAATGTCTTAGTGGCAAAACCTTTAATTCCAAAGTAACCCCTAATTCCTTAGTGGATTTAAGATTAGAATTAAGCATTACTGTACATGAATTCTCTTTTTAAACTATTGCCTCTGCAACTAATTTAATTAGTTTCATGACTTGTATCTATCCCTAGACTACAAATTCATGAATTTCTCATCTCAAGCATTTGTAAAGTCCACTTCTGTTTCAAAATACAAATCGCAGAACATTTAAATGTTGATCAAGCAATAAAAATCATTAAGCACAGAGATGAGAAAAATGATTCAATAAACTCATTCATATAACTAGAAATCAAATCATAAAAATAAGGGTTTCATCTTGTTACACTCATTCCTAACAAATAGGGTTTAGTTACTCACGACAGAGATAGAAAAGATAAAGATTGGAGAACAATTACAAGAAAGATTCATGAATAATTATTGATAAAAGTACTCCAATGGTGTTAGAAACGGTCGTCTTTGAGTTTCTCTGCTAGGGGACAAGTCTCCCAACTTCCCAATAGTCAAAAAGACGCCTAGAAAGTGAAGAAAATTGCATTTTAATGAATGCTGATGCGTGCCACGCGCTCCAGGCGCATTCTTTGCGCTTCAAGCGCGTCCCGACAGTGGCAAAATGCTGAAGATGCGCCTCAGACGCGGTTGTTGCGCTTCAAGCGCACAACTTGTTCTATTTGACAGTTAATGCATTTCGCTCATCTTTTGAGTCTGAATTGGGTTTAAATGTCTTCATGAAAGTTGTAGCTATGCATCTTAGCTTTGATTTGCACTTGGTTTGACTCCAATTGGACATCTAAAACGTCGGATATGGTCGAAATACTCCACATAGATCATGTTGATTTCTCACCAAAAGTCAGCATTGCACTATAACAAAAAGCAAAGTAAAATTACTAAAAAAATATCTACTTAATCAAGGAAATAAGAACACAAACATTTTATTAAATCAAAGAACTCAAATAAACAAAATATATCAAATAACTCCTCAAATTAACTAATGGTTAAAGACAAATAAGACTAAAAACAATGAAAAATATGCATTTGATGAAGAGTCATAAGTGACAGCTTAATATATAGGTCAAGTAAGAGGTAAAATACCATTGCAATGTCAACAACAGAGGTTGAGTACATTTCAACAGTTGGTTGCAGTTGTCAACTACTTTGGATGAAACATCAACTTGAAGACTACAAAATCCTAGAATCCAACATTCTCATCTATTGTCATAACCCTTATGTCATTTGTCTAACCAAAAATCATATCCTACATTCTAGAGCTAAACACATAGAGATCAAACACTACTTCATTAGAGATTTTGCTCAAAAAGGAGTATTAAACATTCAGTTTGTAGACACTAAACACCAATGAGCTCACACCAAACCACTACTTGAAGATAAGTTTGACTTCATTAAGAAAAACCTAAACTTTACCTTCATACGTGAATGATGTTATGATAACTTCAAAGTAGTTTAGTTTTACATTAGTTTTTATATTTTCTTGTAATATGTTACATTCATGTTGTTCTAAAAAAAAGAACGAAAAAATGAAGGAAAAAAACAACGAATAAAAAGGAGACAAAAACAAAGTTTCATTTCCAAGTATTTTTGTTTGATGACAAAAGGGGAAGAAAGATATTTGATAAAGTGTGGAGAAAATGATACTTAGACTTAGGGGGAACCTTAAGTTAGGGGGAGTCAAAGAAAAATTGTTATAAAAAATACAACTTTTGTCATCATCTAAAAGGGGGAGATTGTTCGAACCAAGTTGATTTTATACTTAGAGTTTTGATGATAACAAAAGTATTTTATGAGAACGATATATTTGAATTCAAAGAGTAGGAAAGAAGATTCATGTTTTTGAAGAAAATCTAAAATTAGATTTGATTCAAATTTATAACTAAAGAAAATCTAAAATACTATTTGATTCAGATTTATAATTGAAGAAAATCTAAAATAAGATTTGATTCATATCTATAATTGAAGAATGTGATCAAGTTGAAAAGAAGATATGGTCAAAATTTGAATAAGATTTGATCAAGATTTATCTACAACAAAATATGAACATAATCAAAGTGAAGAATTTACAAACGCAATCTGAACAAAACAGGAGCATAATCTGTCTAAATAATTTACAAACTCAATTTGAACAAGATACAATTCATAATTAAACAAGGATTAAATTGAAATCCAAATTTTAACTATATATAGATACTAAAGGTTGAAGAAGAAATTCATCAAAAAACATAAAAGAGTAGAAGAACTCACGCTCAAAATTCCAAATTCATCTTAGAGTTCAAAGAGAGAAACTCTTATTCAAGTTAGAAATATTTTAGGAGTGTTCTTTTCTAAAAGTGTGAGAGTTATTTTTATTATCATTTTTCTTAGAAACAAACACTTAAAGTTCAACTCTTTTATATTCAACCCGATAGTGGTTTAGTTCCTTCTTCAATCTTGAGTTGTTAAGTTGTTAGGAGAAGACTTGGCTTGAAGGGTCAAGGTGGTTAGTTCCTTATTCAAACTGAGGTTGTCAGGTTGTTAGGAGAAGACTTAACTTGTAGGGTCAAGGTGATTAATTCCTTAAAAGTCTGGAGTTTCCAAGCTATTTGGGAAGACTGACTTGGAGAGTTAGGTTCTTTGTAATTCAAGGTATTTAAATTTGTGGATTAAAGCCTTCTAAATGAGGGGACTGGATTTAGACAAGTTAGTGGTGAACCAGGATAAATTTATGTCTCTAATAATTTATGTTTTCAATATTTGTAGCCTCTGGAACCTATTGCTTCTTATCTAAGTCATTCATAAAAATCAACCAATCTTCATCGAAGTAGCAAAAAGTTATCAACTTTGATAAACACAATTTAACCCTCCTTCCCGTGTTTGTACCCTCACAACGGTCATTGACTATACTTGTAATGATTAGAAAGTTTAAGCATATTCTTGGCCTTTTATGTAAGCACCCTTTTACTTGGATCTTACAATTTGTTTTAAATTTTATATTACATGATATATCATAATACATACAAAAATTAGTTTAAAGACATAGTTCAAAAGTTGTATGAAGAAAGTGGTTGCAAAAGTTTTCATAACACTCAATATGGTTTGTTTTGGTGTTCATGAACTAACTAATAAGCTTTTGTGCTTGTGTTTTTTCATTCAATGTGATTGTGATTGTGTTCACATTTGTAGATACACGGTTCTAATTCACTTTATGGTGCAAGTTTGATGTCTTTGGGGACAATTGCATCAAAGAACAACACTTCATAGCTTAAAACTTCCTTGAAGCATTAAGCATACAGTTTGGTATAAAAATTTATGTTTTAAACTCTCTCAAATTTTAGGTACTTGATCTACAAGAGATTCTAATCATGTAGGTATAAATTCTTTCTAGTTAGTCTCTAATTTTTTATGTTAAATCGATTAAATTACAAATCTTGATAAAGTCTTGGTTAAAAAATAATTGAGTAAATTTACAAAGCTTGGATTTAGGTTGAAGTAATGGTACTCAATAATCTATTAAGTGGTAAAAATTTCATCATTTGTGTATATGGTTTCTTGACATAGTGTTGCATATAAATATCCTTTGTATATCTTGAATGGACAAGTTTAAAACTTCATCATTTATATATATCTTGAATGGACAAGTTTTGTTGTGCATTGCAAGATAAAGCTTTTTTTTTTACATTACAATTATTCCAACTTTTAAAATGTGGATTTCATAAGAAATGGGTAGTATGGATATTTTTATTCAATGCCCTCATTGCACCTAGTAATACTCACTCGATTTCCCTTCTCTAGCATAAAATGTTAAGGTAATTGTTTTGCTTATTTCTCTAAAACGATATTGATATTGTTATGTTTAGTTTTGCTTACTAATTAGACATGTTTTTCGTGATTTTCAGATATTTTCAATGCACTACAACATTTTTGCCCTACTGCAACGCATAAAAACCGTTGCTTAACGTAAAAAAACCGTTGCCGTAATCTACGAGAACGGTTTTCTGACCGTGGGGAACCAAGGCGTTGCCTTAGGCTAACGCAACGGTTTTTTGTGAAACAACAACACTTTTTAAAAACCGTACTGGTAGCTACCTCTAACAGAACGGTTTTTCAAATTGACAACAACAACGGTTTTATGATGTTGCCAAATTAAAACCGTTCTTGTAGGTTCATTTTTCAATTAAGTTACGACAATGATTTAAAACCGTTGCAAAAAGTAAATTTAAAAAAAAAAAAAATAATTTCTTAAATTATTGTATTTTAGAAAAATAATTTTAGTAAAATATTATTATTGAAATTCTATAATAAATTTAAAAATATAACAATTGTTAATACTAAATTATTGTAATGTACTGTAATAAATTCATAATGTAACAATTGCAATAGTATAAATTCATAAAGTTCATTGTCATATAGATGAAGCGTTGTAACTCTTGATCATTCATACAATGTATTTGCAGTGATTCAATTTCTCTAATTTATATTCTAGAGATAAGGAGACAATCAAAATAACAAAAATAAAATTATTTATCTATAAAAACAAATACACAAAGAAAACTTACCTATCAACATCTATTTCTTCATCTTGTGCTTCCATATGTTGAAATTCATCATTTGTATCACCATCATTCATCTACAAAATAAAAATAATATATTCAATAAGTAAAATCATGAGTAAATGAAAAAATGTTAAAGTCTATAATAGTA
>NC_021164.2:25627876-25628857 GCF_000331145.2 Cicer arietinum | reverse complement strand
TTAGCATCAGCTGGAGTTGATAAAAAAGCTGCTAAAGCATCTATATTCAATCCTACAGTGTTTGAGTTCAACATTGTCTTAAGAATAAGCTGAAATTTTCCTTCCATCGCTTCCATTTCCTTACGTTGTTTCTCCTCTATCTCTTGTATCTTATCATTAAAGTGTTTTATCTCCTGGGCATGTTCTCTTTTAAGTTTCGCAATTTCTTCATTTCTTCTCAAGAGAGTTGGTGTTGAGGTTCTTCCGTGACAACGAAATCTCTCAGGTTTTTCTTTGCCACACACACTTTGAAAGGCCTTTAAAGATGATTGTCCATCTTTTTCAATCAAGTCTTGAAGCTTTATCTAGCATAAATAATAATATTAAATGAATAATTGTATACATAACTAATAGTAAATAAATAACACATTATGTTAAACTTACAATTGCAAGATTGGTTTCTTGATCCAACTCCTTTCCTTTCTTACTTTGTCGAGTAGCAATAAACATTTCAGCTTGAGTGGGAGGCTCTTTATCTTCATTACTTTGACACTAAACCAAGAAGAAAAAAAAAAGAATATGAGAGTTTTATTTAAGTAACATAATTAAATATTCATTTACAATGTTTGAAAAAAGAATACCATTTTTTCCCTTATAACTGCAAAGCCTTTATTCCCCATTCGATGTCTGTATTTCAGCTGAGCTACATTTTGAACATTTTGATGACTGATTTCCTATATTCATTCACAATTTTTTTTTATAAAATTACAAATGTGTGACAACAACTATATATAACAAGTAATTATATCTAATTATATCTTACTTGACTGTGGTCTTCTTTCCAATATTCCAATAAGTTCTTAAAGTCTTCTTCTGGTACCTCATGAGGACGATTTTTTAACCGCTCGCGCGTGGTTTTGTACTTACTAAAATGCTCCTATTTAATAAAACATTTGTATCTTCTCCAAGCATCATTTAAAATAGCAAATACAGCTTTCCTTC
>NC_021164.2:25626770-25627705 GCF_000331145.2 Cicer arietinum | reverse complement strand
AATAAGTTCTTAAAGTCTTCTTCTGGTACCTCATAAGGACGATATTTTAACCGCTCGCGCGTGGTTTTGTACTTACTAAAATGCTCCTTTTTAAGAAAACATTTGTATCTTCTCCAAGCATCATTTAAAATAGCAAATACTGATTTCCTTCCTTTCCCTGGAATGATGTATTTTTGCTGCAAAAATAAAAGAAACATATTAGAATCTATATTTATAAAAGTATGCTAACTCATAAATTCAAATTAAAAAGTAAGTACATTTAGCTAATCCCACACAGGATCTATATTTAGATCCTTCCAAGTCCTAATCAAAGCCTTCCAGTTATTGAAAGTGAGAGGACACAAATCTGAACTTCTTGCATTGTCCCCAAAAAACTACTAAGTTCAGAAACTGTCTTTTCATCAGGCCCAACCGGTTGTCCTTCTTCATTCAAGATGATCTCTTGTCTATCTTTAAACTCTCGTGAATGAATTTTCCGACATATAGTCTTTCCTCGTTTTTTTATTAATTCTAAAAATAAACCACATAATAGTAATTAAAAAAGTAAAAAATAAATTGCAAATTTTTATATCCAATATGTAATCAACAAAAATATATATACCATTGGTTCCCTCACTTTCCTCACTTTCGTAGTTGATACCCTCCTCCATTTCATTTTCTTCTATATCTTCATCTCCTGAATCCTCTACTCCATGTTGTTCCTTATTCTTATTGAGATATTTGGTAAGTGACATAGGTGGACATTTTGGAATAGTTTTTTTCTTCTTATAGGCTTGTTGATGTACTGGTGATCTTTGAACTTGATTTCCCATGGTAGAGTTGACTTGCCTCTTAAGGTTATTGTTTTGAAGGAGTCCTTTGTTTTTTTCCTCAATTTTCTTAGAGACTTTTGATTCTATTGAACCTTGAGTAGCCATTGTTGACTTTTGTTGCTT
>NC_021164.2:25623101-25626284 GCF_000331145.2 Cicer arietinum | reverse complement strand
TTATGAGGAGACTACCATATAGGACAAATAATTTCAAAGGGATGTTAGTACAAGCTCAATCAAAATCTAGATGCGTCCAAAGAGGCCCTTGTGCTATCCAATTGTAGCAATATTGTTTTAATTCCTCTTACTATTTTAAGTCATGTTACTGTTTTAATTAATGGTAGCAATACAATTTTAATTCCTCTTACTTTTTTAAGTCTTGTTATTATTTTAATTAATGGTAGCAATACTGATTTCTAACATGCAACTAAAAATCATGTTCAGGATTAAACAGTTATAGGATTTCTAATTGTTTTAATTTTTTTTCTAAACGAAGCTAATTAATCAATAAATTCTCATAATGCAGAAGTAACACTCATGTAACATATAGCATAAAATCAGCACAATTACAAGTATCTTACTATCATGATGCTGCCAATTCATAGTTTAGAGCAAATTAGAAGAGATAAGAAATTTAGAAGAGCTAATTAATCAATAAATTCTCATAATGCAGAAGTAACACTCATGTAACATATAACATAAAATCAGCATAATTACAAGTATCATACTATCATGATGCTGCCAATTCATAGTTTAGAGCAAATTAGAAGAGATAAGAAATTAGAAGAGCTAATTAATCAATAAATTCTCATAATGCAGAAGTAACACTCATGTAACATATAGCATAAAATCAGCACAATTACAAGTATCATACTATCATGATGCTGCCAATTCATAGTTTAGAGCAAATTAGAAGAGATAAGAAATTAGAAGAGCTAATTAATCAATAAATTCTCATAATGCAGAAGTAACACTCATGTAACATATAGCATAAAATCAGCACAATTACAAGTATCATACTATCATGATGCTGCCAATTCATAGTTTAGAGCAAATTAGAAGAGATAAGAAATTAGAAGAGCTAATTAATCAATAAATTCTCATAATGCAGAAGTAACACTCATGTAACATATAGCATAAAATCAGCACAATTACAAGTATCTTACTATCATGATGCTGCCAATTCATAATTTAGAGCAAATTAGAAGAGATAAGAAATTAGAAGAGCAAATTAATCAATAAATTCTCATAATGCAGAAGTAACACTCATGTAACATATAGCATAAAATCAGCACAATTACAAGTATCATACTATCATGATGCTGCCAATTCATAGTTTAGAGAAAATTAGAAGAGATAATAAATTAGAAGAGCTAATTAATCAATAAATTCTCATAATGCAGAAGTAACACTCATGTAACATATAGCATAAAATCAGCACAATTACAAGTATCATACTATCATGATGTTGCCAATTCATAGTTTAGAGCAAATTATCAATGCAAAGGTATCATACTATCGCAGTTCATAGCAGTAGCAAATTTAGCAGAAAAAGACCCATAGCAATAGACTATAAACCCACAAATATACATCAATTACTCAGCGAGCCAATTTGGCGAAAACAAAAGAAATACATCTACTCAAAACTAACTTTACACTATATGCACCCTGCTTAGCTATGTCTAGCATGACTGGCTCATTGTTAACAACTTAAAATATGCTTTCTTATTTCTCACATTCTATTATTTGATTTTCTCAAATTTTTAGCATAAAATCAGCACCCACAAACATTCACGACTTCATTTAAAACTATCTAGAAATAAATTCTTCAAAATAAAACCATGGGAGGGTTCAAGTTCTTACCTTGTGAGGCAGGATGCGAGAATTTGGATTCGAAATATTAGGATTCTAGTGAATTTGAGAAATCTGCAAAAATAAAACAGAATAGCAGAGCAAAAATTAATCAACCATTTCGCAGCAAAATTAAACCTAATAGTAGAGCAAAATAGGGTTTCAAGAGAGGGAAAATGAGAATTGCTCGAGAAGTGGATTATAACACTAATTCGTAGCAAAATTAAACCTAATAGCAGAGCAAAATAGGGTTTCAAGAGAGGGAAAATGAGAATTGCTCGAGAAGTGGATTATAACACTAATTCGTAGCAAAATTAAACCTAATAGCAGAGCAAAATAGGATTAAAAAAATCAGGGTTTTAGAGCAAATATACAAAATACATACCAAAAACACGGTTGGAATAAATGGTTTACGCGAGACAGAATCTTCAAACATTGAACGAAACCTTGAACGATGTTGAACGAGGTTGAATGGCGCGGTAAGTGGCTTACGCGAGGGTGAATGGGTTGCGCGAGGGTGAATGTGTTACGCGACAGAGATGGGTTACGCGACAGAGCGAGAGAGAAGAAGAATTTGTGGGTAAGCGAGAGAGAGAAGAAGATATTGCTGAAAGTGAAAAATGAGAGAAGCTGCTGAAAGTGAAAAATTGAGACAAGCTAGGTTGTTGAAATTCTGGGTTTCAAGAGAGGGAAAGTGAGAATTGCTGAAATTCTGGGTTTCAAGGCTTTGTTGTTGAAAATCTGAGATAGGGTTTCAAGAGAGGGAAAATGAGAAGGATTTGTTTTAGGAAATATATTTGGCGCTATAAAAAATTAACTTTTGTACCTACAAGAACAGTTTTTTTAAAAGCTAAAGAACAACGGTGAATAAATGTTGCGTAAAGATATCAATAAACAACGAGAACGGTTTTTTAGTGTTGTTGTAGAAATTATAAAATTTCATGTTTTACCGCAACGAAATATATAAACTGTTGTCTATTTACCTCTACGAAACGGTTTTTTTACCATAAAAAATTAGGCGTTGTCGTAGCACCAAAATGTTGTAGTGATGTGAGTAGCCATAAATTGAATGACTTGTTAGATGAGAAAGTTGTTGAAAGTTCTGGAACAAGTATACTTGATCTTCTACTTTCTACTTAAATTTAAGAAAGCTCAAGAAATGGATGTAGAAAGTAACAGCTAAAATGATCATTTATTTACCATATCTAAAACCATCAACATAACTTTGGGTGACATGATTTTCTTGAGATATTAAAAAAACAAATACATACAGTTTAAAATCTGGATCGCTGGTCAATCCCGTTAAGCTACTATATCATAAGTCATTAGTCGAACTAGTAGACCACTAGTTGAACTATATGGTTATTCATCCAACCGCTGCATATTAAATTTTAATAAATACTCATGACATAAATATGACATAAATTATAAATTATATTTTGTTAATAATATATATATATATATATATATATATATATATATATATTGTGTTTAACTAAACTAATAACA
>NC_021164.2:25619902-25622601 GCF_000331145.2 Cicer arietinum | reverse complement strand
TTATACTAATATTGTCAGTTTGACTTCTTATTCGAATGGGTTCCATGTACCATTTGACGTTGTATAAATGTGTTGGATTTATAATTGGAGAAACTTTTCCGCTGCTTGTAAATTATAATGACTCAATTATTTATCCAAAGGCATTTCCTGATTTAATTCTTTGTTCGTTTTTAATTACTTTTGGAAGAAAAAAAAAATATACCCTCGCTTTGAAAAACGGGGTGTTACATTGCACATTAGCATGGGCGGCTCGTCGGTTAAGGCAATACATGTTATGTCATACAACTTGGTTGGTGTCTAAAATGGACCCAATTAAGTATATCTTTGAGAAACCTGGTCTTACTGGAAGGATTGCCCGTTGGCAGATGTTGTTATCAGAATACGATTTGGTATACGTTACACAAAAAGCTATAAAAGGAAGTACCCTAGCAGAGTATTTGGCCCAACAACCTGTAGAAGATTATCAATCAATGCAGTGTGAATTCCCCGATGAAGGCATCATGAATTTATTTGAAGAGAATGAATCACCTGATAAAGAAAAATGGACGCTGGTGTTTGATGGTGCTTCTAACGCGTTAGGTCATGGAATTGGGGCAATTTTGATTTCTCCAGAGAACCAGTTCACTCCATTTACGGCTAGATTGTGTTTTGATTGCACAAACAATATTGCAGAATGTTGTTATCAAATACGATTTGGTATACGTTACACAAAAAGCTATAAAAGGAAGTACCCTAGCAGAGTATTTGGCCCAACAACCTGTAGAAGATTATCAATCAATGCAGTGTGAATTCCCCGATGAATGCATCGTGACTTTATTTGAAGAGAATGGATCACCTGATAGAGAAAAATGGATGTTGGTGTTTGATAGTGCTTCTAATGCGTTAGGTCATGGAATTGGGGCAATTTTGATTTCTCTGGAGAACCAGTTCACTCCATTTACGGCTAGATTGTGTTTTGATTGCACAAACAATATTGCAGAATATGAAGCATGTGTCATGGGCATTAAAGCAGCCATTGAGTCAAAGATAAAAGTTCTTGAGGTATATGGAGACTCATCTTTAGTTATCCATCAAACAAAAGGAGAGTGGGAAACTCGAGATTCCAAATTGGTTCCGTATCATACACATATCAAAGAATTGGTAGAAAACTTCGAGCATATCACTTTTCACCATATTCCTCGAGAAGAAAACCAACTGGCTGATGCCTTGGCCACATTATCATCAATGTTCAAAATAAGCGTCGGTCAGGATGTGCCGGTCATAAAAATTCAACAAAAGGATAAGCCAGCATATTGCTTATCGATAGAAGAAGAGCTTGATAGCAAACCATGGTTTTATGATATCAAATCCTATGTTAAGAATAGGGAATATCCATCAGGTATTTCAGAGAACGACAAGAGGGTTTTGAGGAGGTTGTCAATGAACTTCTTCTTAAATGGTGATGTGCTTTATAAGAGGAATCATGATATGGTTCTCCTCAGATGTGTGGATAAAGCAGAAGCAGAAAAGATCATTCAAGAGGTTCACGAAGGTTCTTTTGGAACTCATGCAAATGGACACGCAATGGCAAGAAAAATCTTGAGGGCTGGCTATTATTGGCTGACAATGGAATCTGATTGCTTTAATTATGTAAAGAAATGTCATAAATGTCAAATATATGCTGATAAAGTACATGTACCGCCCACCTCTTTGAATGTTTTAACGTCACCATGGTCGTTTTCAATGTGGGGGATGGATGTTATTGGACTCATCGAGCCAAAAGCTTCCAATGGTCACCGGTTTATCTTGGTAGCTATTGATTACTTCACAAAATGGGTTGAAGCCGCTTCTTATGCCAATGTGACGAGAAGTGTGGTTGTCAAATTCATCAAAAGAGAATTGATTTGTCGATATGGCTTACCAAACAAGATAATCACTGATAACGCGACTAATTTGAATAACAAAATGATGAAAGAGTTGTGTGATAGTTTCAAAATTCAGCACCATAATTCTTCGCCATATCGTCCGAAAATGAATGGAGCTGTAGAAGCAGCAAATAAGAATATCAAGAAGATCATACAAAAGATGGTGGAGACGTATAAGGATTGGCATGAAATGCTTCCCTTTGCATTACATGGCTATAGAACCTCTGTTCGTACCTCAACAGGGGCAACTCCTTTCTCATTGGTGTATGGAATGGAAGCGGTACTTCCCATTGAAGTTGAAATTCCCTCGATCAGAGTCTTGATGGAAACAAAACTGGAAGAGGCTGAGTGGGTTCAATCACGATTTGACCAGTTAAATCTCATAGAAGAAAAAAGGATGATAGCTCTATGTCACGGCCAGCTATATCAAAAAAGACTTAAAAAGGCATACGAGAAAAAAGTCCGTCCTCGAGAGTTTCAAGAAGGGGACTTGGTGTTAAAGAAAATATTGCCCATAAAAAAAGATTTTCGTGGAAAGTGGACCCCGAATTACGAAGGACCATATGTTGTGAAAAAAGCTTTTTCTGGAGGAGCTCTAATACTCGCAGAAATGGATGGAGATGACCTTCCACTTCCAGTAAATTCAGATGCAGTCAAAAAATATTATGCTTAAAAAAGGGTGATGAGCTCGCTAGGTTGAAAACCTGAAAAGGCGACCTAGGCAAAAATTAGAGCATCCCGGTGGATTGGAAACTTGGAAGAGTAGTCCATGCAAAAGATAGGGATAAAAAAAAA
>NC_021164.2:25600813-25619756 GCF_000331145.2 Cicer arietinum | reverse complement strand
ATAATAAATGTTGGAATTTGAAATATGTGAAAATATAAAAATATTTTAACTATTTTGACATTTGAAAAATATATACACGGGAACTCGTTTGATTCTCTAGATATATGAGTGTGTGAAAAATAATAAGGAGGGTAATCATTTTAAACAACAGATTTTGCTTCGCCTCGAAAAGCGGTCACACGAGACATACTGGAGTCGTCATGCAAAAAAAAAATGGTTGTTATCTTCTGAATCTTGGGACGGAAAAGAGCATAAGGATCGGGGAATCAAAGAAAAAAACCAAAATTTATCTATAATGCATGACACATAAACCTTACATAATTTACTCATACTCACATGATCCATGCATCTTCATTGACACTTTACCTATACTCAATGCATTACACACGCATTAATCATTCATACCTTATCGTTTGAATTGCAAATATCATATAATTATTCCCTTTTTTTATCTACCTTCAAGATTGGACCAATTACGATCTACGCATCGGTAACCAATCCGAAGACGATCATTTTTAATTTCTATAGATCCACGCATCGGTAACCAATCCGAAGACGATCATTTTTAATTTCTATAGATCCACGCATCGGTAACCAATCCGAAGACGATCATTTTTTCTATAGACCTACGCATCGGTAACCAATCCGAAGATGATCATTTTTAATTTCTATAGATCCACGCATCGGCAACCAATCCGAAGACGATCACCTTCATTTTTGTCGATCTACGCATCAGTAATCAATCCGAAGATGATCATTTTTAATTTCTATAGATCCACGCATCGGCAACCATTCCGAAGACGATCACCTTCATTTCTGTCGATCTACGCATCAGTAACCAATTTGAAGACGATCATTTTTTTAATTTCTATAGATCCACGCATCGGCAACCAATCCGAAGACGATCACCTTCATTTTTGTCGATCTACGCATCGGTAATCAATCCGAAGATGATCATTTTTAATTTCTATAGATCCACGCATCGGCAACCAATCCGAAGACGATCACCTTCATTTTTGTCGATCTACGCATCAGTAATCAATCCGAAGATGATCATTTTTAATTTCTATAGATCCACGCATCGGCAACCAATCCGAAGACGATCACCTTCATTTTTGTCGATCTACGCATCAGTAATCAATCCGAAGATGATCATTTTTAATATTACAATAAAAATCAAATCAGATCAAGCCATGCCATGTTGACTTTGTTCATTGCCAAACCCTGCCATGTTGATGATGACTGCCATTGATGCACAAGCCATGCTTATTGGTACATTTGTTCCTGTTTTAACTAAATTGAGAAACATAAAAACATAATTTTTTAAGTCAGTCTTGGTACACATTGTGCAGAACAAGGAGACAACTTTTAGAGTTTAAAAAAAAGAAACTAAAAGACAAATTAAAGCTCAGCAACAGAACATATCAAAACAGATAAGTCAAAACCATGAATACATCAGGGATGCAGAAAAATGCAGATGATGAGCAAGGCAATCAAAACATCAAACAGGAAATAGATAGAGAAGGACCAAGGCAGACAAAGAAAGCAACTAAACAAATAAAAAACTCTATAAATACATCCCCATTTTGCACATAAAAATAAAGGATCCGAGATTAACTCTAAAAAATATACAAACAAAGAAGGAGAAAGAAAGAAATTAGAGAGGATAGAAAACAACACACAACAAACGCAAAGGTATTTTTTAGATAATAAATATGTTTCTTCATCTTCACTGTACAATAATTTTTTTTTAGTTCACAAAGGGTTAGATTTTTTTTTTCATTTGCAAAAATCAAACATAATGGGAAAAACATAGAAAATATAAAATCAAAGATTAGAACCTGTGAAATGTTGTCGTTGTCAAAATCATCGACGTTGTGGTCGTTGTGGCCGCCACCGCCGTTGGCGCGGTGGCCGCCGTTTGCACCAAGGCCATCGTCGATTGTGGCTGTCGTTACCACTTTCTTGCCCCTCTTCTTTTTCTTCTTTTTTAGTTGATGCGTACATTCATATTTCCTCCTTCTTTCAAAATAGAGATTGGAACAAGAAAAAGGAAGATGCTGCTTTGCTTTGAAAAAAAACCGTGCGGCTGCCCCTCCTTCTAACTAGGGTTTCATTTTGTTTGTTTTGGACCTCTTTGTTATGATAGTTTGGGCCTGGGTTATGGGTTAATAACCAAAATATATTCAAACTCAACCCATTTTTATTTTACTAATCTCAACCCATTTAAATTTTACTAATCTCAACTCATTTTTATTTTACTAATATCAATCCATTTTTATTTTACTAATCTCAACCCATTTAAATTTTACTAATCTCAACTCATTTTTATTTTACTAATATCAATCCATTTTTATTTTACTAATATCAACCCATTTAAATTTTACTAATCTCAACTCATTTTTATTTTACTAATATCAATCCATTTAAATTTTACTAATATCAATCCATTTAAATTTTACTAATCTTAGTCCATTTAAATCTATTCATTTTATTTTTTTATTATTTTAAAAAAAATGGGTTTAATTTTCTTCATATTTAAATATCAATTTCATCATAAAAAATACAAATAAATATTATGTTAAAGGTTAATTAGATGTGACATCTTTTTAATCTTTGAGTTGTTAGGATACAAGTGGTACAATTTGATAGTTCTAAAACTCTATTTATTTAACTTATTTATTTTATTTATTTATTCATTTATTTATTTATTTATTTTAATGAACTAATCTAAAATCGACCTATTTATTAGATGTAACTCTTTTTTATCTCTGAGTGTTAAAACACAAGTTGTACTACTTGGTGGTTTTGAAACTCAATTTAAAAATCAAAAATAATAAAAATATTTTTTTTAAAAGGATTAAATTAGATGTGACATCTCCTTTATTCCTTGAGTTTTGGGACACGAGTTGTACAACTTGATCGTCTTAAAACTCGTTTTTTAATATATCTATTCAAATCAAACTCTTTTATTTTTCTATTTTGTCAAAACATTTTTTTATCACAAAACAAATTTTCTTTAAAACACATCAACATTTTCTAACCAAGAACTACGTAGCTTTGATTTCTCCATCGCACCGGGAGATACGTAGGAGCAAGATCATATTCTTGTCAAGCACATAAATAAATTTTTTTTTTGTTCTTTATTTGTTAAAAACATATTTATTTCAAAATCGTATTTTAAATATAGTAATAATTGTTATTCATATTTAATAATAATAAAAATAAATATACTTAAGTTAAAATTAATTTTGACAATTAATTATAGGTAACCGTTGTTTTAACGGATGTCGTAGGGTGCTAATACCTTCCCTCCGCATAATCGACTCCCGAACTCAAAATTTGGTTTCAAAGACCATATTTTTTTATTTTTACTATTTTAAGGGTTTCCCAATATTTTCCCTATTTTAAAATAAATTTTGGTGGCGACTCCATTGAATTCGAGAAACACTCGAAATTTTAGGCCGCGACAAAAGTGTGTTTGGAAATTGTAAGTTTTACGATGAAGTCTTGTGTTTGCGTTGAAGTTAGAACTAGTGGCTTCCAATTAGTTGTTTGTATGTAGAGGTTCACAACATAGACTCAAACGTTCATTTAGTGTGTTTTATTTCACTTTTTGAATAGATAAAATATATTCTAGAGTGTAAAATTAATTTTGACATATTTAAAAGTTATCAAAATGAATTGATTTTGCTTTTAGGAATGATTCTAATTTTTTTCATTCTAAATTAAAATTAATATTTGTAGTTTTTGATTTCAAACATATTTTTCACAAAAATTTATTTTCAATTTATTTTTAAAGGTATCTAAATATAAATATTTATATCCAATTAATTCATATATAATTATAATTAATCTCATAAAATTAATTTTTATCACCGCAAAATTATAATTATAATTAATTTCATAAAATTAATTTTTATCACCGCAAAACTAACGTACAATAACCTCTATAGGATAGAATATCCTGTAGAGGTTATTGTATGTTAGTTTTTCTTTTCTTCCAAATATTAAATGATGAAATCAACTCTGCCGTAGAATATTGGATCAAATGAAAAGAAGAAGAAAAGAGAGACAAAAATTGAGTATTAAATGCAAATTCTCTATATTTTACGTCAGTTGTGGGATTTAAACGAACTTTTTCTAATATATATCAGAGAACTGCTATATTGTAAGAATACTATAGTCACGAATTATCACGAAAAGCGTGGATAACCGATAAACACGCACTTAGATGTTGGTTATTTTTTTACAAAGTCATAATTTGAGTTATTTTATTAAAAGTAAATTAAATTGAAACGGATCAAACTATTTCACTCACATGTTACAATAGCGTATCTGCAACTATAGCATGCAATCACTTTGTTCATGGTTTTATATTGCAAGAAAATTGCAATTGATATACCGTTGTATGGTTATTCTTGGTGTTGGGATTTACCGATTGATCAAAAATTGGGAATTTGTAATGCGATGGCTTGGTTTTGCTGTGTTTCTCATATGTGTATCTCTGAATTTGGTTGTATAAAAGGATTGATTGAAAAAAAGTGAGATATTAGTAGAAAAACACGTAAGTGGCTGCTAACCAAATCATTCGTGTGATTTTCACGAAATTCTTGTCATTCTATCTAGCATTTTCCTATATATTAAATTAACATACAAATCCAAGGAAAAAAAAAATATTAAATTAGCATATATTGTATATAAATAAAATGAATTAGCTGGCGAGATTATAATTTTCTTAAAAATATAATGATGGAAATATGGATATTTTATTTTTATATCGTGTTTATAATCAAAACTCTCCCAAATATTCTAGTTGTGATAATTTATTGTCATATATTTATTTGTTTTATAACAAATAATTAATGATAATCAAGTTGTAATTTATCTGCAATAGACCGTAAATTATGAGAAAATTGTTAAAATAGCCATAACACATTGTTTGTTTTGACACATCTACTCAACTACATTAACTTTGATATATTTTTTTATTAATTATACTTTACTTGATTTTATTAATATAATTTTTTTAATTATTTTTATTTATGAAATAAAAAATGAATTATTTGTTATAAAAAAAAATAGATTATCGCATATTTGTAATGCTACCTTGGAGGAAACCTTACAACTTGAAAGGTCAACAAAATATAACATTTGAATATATAAATTTTAATATAAGATATAATAAAAAAATTTAAATAAAAAAAAATGATATAAATGAAAAATACCCACATATATAACTCTTATGAAGTTCTTTCGTATTTTAATTTAGAATATTATTTTTTGATAAAAAAAACATGCTTTTTTTTTGAAAAAGTAAAAATGAAAAACCTGAACACAATTCCGTCCATTTTGAACCTAAAATCACTTGGTATCAAAACTGGAAAAATTTAAATTTTATACTCTCACAATTAAATTTAAACCTTCTCATTTAAAATTTGTATCATTTAACTTATTAAAATACAGTTAAGTAGATTCTAATAACTGAAACAAATACCAAAAAACTTAATTTTTTTTTTAAATTCTCTTACCAGAAATTTTATTCCAATAGTTATTTTTTAATATAAAAAATTTTATTTTTGAAATTTCTAGGAGTTAATTTCGTCCTGAAATTTAAATTTCTGGCAGTTGTTCTTGACTGAAAAGTATTAAAAAGTAACTATAAGAAATTTCATTTCATTCATGAAATTTTTAGTACAATATTTTTACATTTTTTCGTTCGATTTTCTTTTCAATAGAGAATAGAGGAACAAAAACTACTATGAAATATTATCGAGTTTTATTTTGTATACAATTTAATAAGAGAACCGTAATTGAAAAAAGAAGAAAGAATAAATCAAACAATATTGCTACCAACACCCCCTAAATTGCTATTCACACCCCTCAAAATTAAAAAAAAAATTAAAATGCCCAAAATGCCCAAAATGCCCCTGCCATCAATGTTACACATTTATTATCTCATAACTCACATTTATCAACTTTCATCACACCTCATAACTCACATACAAAAATCATCATAAAAAGGTATGTTATTTTTTTTGTAAATCTGGGGATTTTACGTCATTTCACGTAGGTTCTGGAGTTACGTGAAGTTAGTTCACGTATGTTTAAAAAAATTAAAAATATCAGACTTTACGCAATTTGAATTCACGTACATATACGTGAATTCAGATTGCGTAATCATTGAATGTTGAATAATAAGCCATGTACGTGAACTGAAATTGCGTCAACATCTTACTATATACGCAATCTTAATTCACATACGTGTGAATTAATATTTGGAAATCATTGAAGATTGAAAATCAAACCAACGTGAACTCAATTTCACGTAAGTTTACGTGAATTGAATTCACGTACGTGTACGTAAACTGAGTTCACGGATATTTTCTAGAATTCAGTCTACGTGAACTTAGTTCACGTAAACTTACGTGAAATTGAATTCACGTAAATGCTAGCAAAATCTTGAATATGGTTAATCATGATTGATGGGGATTGGTGGTGATTGATGATAATTAATGATGATTGATGAAGATGGTTAATGATAATGATGGTTAAGGTTGAATAAAATGAAGAATGTGTTGAATGAAAATAGAATAAAGAAGAAGAAGAAGATGAGTTAGGTTAATAAAGAGGAAGAAGGGGAGGGTAATTTGGGAATATTAATTTTTTAAAACATTTGAGGGGTGTGGGTAGTAAATTAGGGGGTGTTGGTAGCAATATTGTAAATCAAAAACACCAAAATTGGTGAAAAACCAAGAAAAATAAGAGGTTCAGCCAGTTTTGCTGATCTTACCGCATATATTCGTTTTTTTGAAAAAAGAAACAAATTAACAAAAACAAGAAGAGCGAGAGAAAGCCTGAAAAATATCATTGGAAAATGGAAGCAAGGGAGTAATAAAATTTTGAGATTTGATACTGCCGCGTCCGGTTTGTCCGCGAAAAAAGGAGTCGCCACCAATTTTATTTTTATTAAAGGAAAAATTGGATAAAACCTAAAATAATGGTTTTTGAACCAAAAAAATTCGGATTCGGGAGTCGATTACAAGTAGAGAAATTATTACCACTCTACAACGTCCGTTAAAACAATTACCATATAATTAATTATATACATACTATTTATTTATTTATTTTTACCCCAAAAAGAATAATAACAAAAAAAACAATTATTTACATTAATAAAAGAAGGAAAAATGTTTTTTTTTTTATTAATTTGGTTTGACAAGGGAAATACCTTGCTCCTACGTATCCCCAGGTGCAATAGGAAAATCAAAACTCACGTAGTTCTTGGGTAGAAAATATTTATGTGTTGATCGATTTTATTATTAATTTTACTTTATATATATATCAAAATAAATTAACAACATAATAGTGATAATAATAGTAATAATGGTAATAATGAAAATATTAATAGGAGTGATGCGTTGTATATTGATTTGTGTATCGTTTTATTTTAAAGAAAACATTTTTTTTTACTTTATTTTTATTTTTATAAACTATAAAGGATAAAAATTCAAGAGCAGATCCGCGAGTCGGCGACGCATATGTGGCGCGGACCGATGGCAGTAATAATAATAGAATTTAAGATCTAATGCACAAGAAATAAAACACAATAAAGATGAGAGATCACGAATTTGATAAAGAAATAAACGATTATACAGCAATCAAATTGATTGTTATTGGTTGATTCCAAAATTTCTCGTGAAACCAAAAAAAATTATTGTTTATATCATACGTGCATAGAATAGTAAAAAAACTCTATAACAATAATAATGTAAAAAAAATAGACAAGAAGAAAAAAGAAAAATAAGTGTTTACCGCGCTGGAAAGACCTTTTACTATCTCGTTCCAATCTTTCTTCTCTCTTTTCTCTCTATTATTCTCTCTTCTCTTTTATTTTTTTTGTGCTCTCAATTGTGTTTCCCCTCCCCCATTTGTCTTCTTGTAGCCAACTATTTATAGACTTTTGGGTATAGATTTCAAAAGACAAAAGAATAATTGTCAATTGATTACCATTAATCTATTTTTTTTTTCTTTTCTTTTAATTGGCCACAATTATACCGATTCTTATTGCTATTGATTCATTTCTTCGGTTTGATTGTTAAAAGCTTATATCCCTAATTATTTATTTTTATTTTTATATTTCTTCACATGTATTTATATATTTATTATTATTATTATTATTATTATTATTATTATTATTATTATTATTATTTCTTTTTTTAATAAAAAGTAAAAGTCGGACAAAATTAGGTGTCAACAGATACTATTACTACGATAGGGAATACATAAAAAATTACATTGGAAAACGGAAAGTGTATAAAGTTTTTCTTTCTTTTTAAAGAAAATACATGCAGCTCTTAGTTGAAAAATTCGAACATCAGGCAAAGTGTATTTTGTTGGAAGGCGCGAAAGATTGCTTGATTTTTTTTTTTATCTTGAAATTTAGAAATAGATTAATAAATTAATTCATATTTTTTTTCATAATTATTTTTGCGATTTTTTAATTTAATTTTAGATAATTTTTTTATTTTTTATTTTTTTATTTGATCTTTTATTTAATTTTAAGTAAACAATTTAATCTATTTATATTTTAAAATATTAACAATATTATTTTTTTTTACTAAAATTTATCAAAATTTTTAAACAAAACTCATTAAATTAATTATCATCTTCAATATAATACAAATTTCATTAAATTTATAACTCAAGTCTTCAAATAAACTCATATTTTTATTCTTTATATTTTCTAATTTTGTAATTAAATTAAATGAATGACAAAATCAAGAAGAAAAAAAATGACTGAAGTGTTATCTGAAATTAAGTTAAGAGACCGCATGAACAAAAGTAGTTATTTTTTTTTTATATACAAAGTTAGTTTTTAATATTATAAAATTATAAATATTAGTATATTTTTTATTTAATTTATTAATAATCACTACAAATATAACATTTAATTAATATTGGTTTAACTGTGATCTAACTCCAATTAGATCTTTGAACCTTAAACCTTTGCTTACACTAAGTAACTAATTTTCTATTTTTTTTAATTTATTGTCATTTTAGATTTTGTTTAATTAAATATATTCGTGAGAGAGAAAAAGTGACATATAATCATCCACTTCAACAAAATTGATATACGTTTGAATATAGCTTTGAACATTCCGCAACTAAAATAATGATTAACATTTAACAAAAAATTAATAATTTTATTTTCTTATTTTCCCTATTAGTAATTCTTTTTCTCCTTCACCGAAAAAGTGCCATGTGGTTTTCATGAGTCTTATGATTTTGTGTCCATCCCTAGCTTTGAATATGTTCTTTCGCTTATATTTTTTTAAAAGGCATTATGGCTTTTTCCATTTAGCCTTGATGGCTCATTCAATGCTGGTTTTAGAAAACAATATAATTATGGAATACTATATTTTATTATTATCATGATTTTAAATTGTGGTCGTAGTTATTACGGTTGTCTAGTCAAATAACAAATTTTCCACCACTGAATCCGTGACAGTGGTTGCACCCTGTCAAGCGCCGCCACTTACCATCAAATGTTAGAATTTTAAATTTTGATGTTAAGGTTTTGTGTTTTTAGAAATCCAATTTTTAGATTTGAACAATCCAATTTTTAGATTTGAACAGAGTCTCCAAAAATATTAAAACGATCTTAACAATTATGCAAACTTTTATATTATGGAAAAATGTGGATAAATACAATTGCAATTGCAGTAGTGATGGCTTTGTAGATACTTTAAAATCTACAATATTATTACCACAATTACAATTGCAGACAATAATTTAAAACTATGGCGCTATAATTCTATTTTTGTTGTATTAAGGAAAATTAATTTAAAAAGTAACTTTGGGATTCTTCACTACAGAGGAGGCTTTGTTAGTTTGCAAGAGTGGCCAAGAGAAATGATTTTAAAGGTTTATTTTTTATAAGTGAGAAATCGGTTTATGAAATACCGATTTCTTAAGGATTTTTTTGAAAAATATATAAAGGTGGAAAATCGGTATGTTAGAAAATTGTTTTATTTTACTTAATTAATTATTTTATTTTTTATTTGATGTAACTTAAGTTAATTAAAATAAATTTTCATTAATTAAATAAATATAGTAAGTTTAATTAATTATCACTTTGCTTAAAATAATTGTTTTCAAATTAAATACAAAGTTAATTATTTTTTTAATAATTATTTAAGTCAATTTTACTTTTATTAAGTAATTATTAAAAAAATTAAATAAAATGGAACCCATTAAAATAATTAATGATATAATTAGAGACCATTAAAATTACTAAATTTGATTAAACATTAAAAATAAAAATATAAATACAAATACAAAATGAGTGAAAATAAAAGAAATATAAATTTAATAACAACAAATTAATTTCCATCACGGTAAGAACATTTATTCTTGTTATGTTCGCTATTCCGACACAAACCACATTTATTGGGATGTGTACTCCTCTCCCTTTGATCCATTTCAATATAAACGTGAGTAGATTGTGAACGATCTTTTGGATATTTTTGCATGGCTAAATTGTGGCACAATTTAATCCCATTGTATTTGGGCCAGTATGACGAAGAAGAGTTGCTTGGAACTCTTCCTTGTAAGTGTCGAAAATACATTGCAATGTGTATTTGCAAGACATGTATGTCATGTAGTCACGACGAACAAACAAGGGATGATGATATGTGAACACGAGTAGTGTAATGCTTAAATTTCACCATAACCACACCATCGTTTGTTGAGGTCGACCTCAATGTTCCTATAGAATGATTGCTTGATGCATGGCTGGAAACTTCAGAAAAAATGATGGAAGATGATTTTTCTATGAACTACTTAGTCATCCTAAACAAAGGGTCGCACTTCTATATCAGTAACAATGTATGTAAGATGATGTTTGAACGCAATCATCCACCTTGGAAGCTCCTTGTATGATTCCTCCCAACTCTCGTATATTCTCTCTATAGCCTTTTGTTTTGCAATCCATGCCTTTTTGTAGACTGTGGTATACGTGTATTGTGCTCGTATATGTGCAATCAACATTAAAACTGATATTGTGTGATCCACATTTACCATTTGTAGGATGCTTTCACAAATATAATAGTCAACAAGAGTTTTCAGTGGTTTTGTGAAACCACCGCTGATGAACATGTGTGTAGGCTTTCTAGTTTTGTGATCTTCCATATGTCTGATTTCTCTCCATTCAAGATTCTAGACCTCTGTATATTCTCTCTATAGCCTTTTGTTTTGCAATCCATGCCTTTTTGTAGATTGTGGTATACGTGTATTGTGCTCGTATATGTGCAATCAACATTAAAACTGATATTGTGGGATCCACATTTACCATTTGTAGGATGCTTTCACAAATATAATAGTCAACAAGAGTTTTCAGTGATTTTGTGAAACCACCGCTGATGAACATATGTGTAGGCTTTCTAGTTTTGTGATCTTCCATATGTCTGATTTCTCTCCATTCAAGATTCTAGGCCTCTGTATACAATTTTTTTTTTATAAAGGACAATTATCTAGTGGTATTATAATGTGTTATCCGAAGTTCGTAGAATTATGTAGATGATATTCTATTATGTATTGTAATGCCATATCTTTTGTGGGAAATATCATCCTGACTTGGAGGTTGCTAAGGTTTGGAACAAGGTAAGATTGGTTCTAGGAAATAGAGTGGATAAATACATCCTCGTGAGGAATGGTTAGAGAAACAAATGGTAGTAGATGGACCTTCTACCATAGGTTCCAGTTCATCATCGTCGTCGTCAACATGTTGAGTAGAAATTTCATCCTCGTTCTCACTGAAATCACCAACTTCTTCATTGTGGGCATCAACCATTCCACTAATAAACCATCATCATATGAATTTTTTGAACATAATAGTGTGTTAAGGTAAATACCATGTGTGGATTCTGATGGGGAATGTGCTGACAAAGAGGGTATCAAGTGATGGTGGAAATGTGTTTCAATAAAAAGGTATAAAGAGGGTATAGAGTTAAGATATGAAAAGGGTGTTGGCTCAATATATGGTGACACTACTTGGGTGTCATCCCTGGAAGCATCTACCAACCTGCGTAAACTTCAATTGTTGAAATACCAAGGCATTTACATGTTTTAAACATGTCAAGCCTCATTTGCACATCATCATCTCCTACAAGATTTAACGACTCATACCGAACATGTACTTGCGCAACAGTTGTAGGGTATCGATAAATGATATCAATCATCCTTTTTTATATTAAGTTTAACGACTCATACTAAGTATGACACTTGCTAAATAATAGTTTTATATTTTTTTACTAGATGGGTTGACAGGGGACTCATCTATTATGGAACTCCATATGGAGACTTTGTTAGTTATAGATCAAAGGTTGATCACATGCAACAATATCTGGTTAGAAATTTCACTCTTCAACAAAACTTATACTACTTATAATTGTGTCGTTTTACTAACATGTCTTTTATTTTCCGCAGTTCATGTGGATGCCTTATAGAGGTCTTAAAAATGTCAAACCGCAAGAAATATATCAGGATTCAATTATATGGACTGCCAAAACCGCTTTAATTTGTTTCTTAATTGTAGAATGACATCAAACAGACAAAGTCAAATTGCAGTTTGGAATTTCATAGGAAATACCAAATGATCTTGAAAATATTGATATGTTTCACTATCAAGATATGTGAGGGAATCACCTAGAAAAAGGGAAAGGTATGCATGTTGCATGGATTCAATTTTGGCACAAAAACCAAAACCGTTGTCTTACAAGCCAAACGATACATGGACACCCTATACCAATAGAGGATTATATATTGTGGCTTATATTTTGATGATAATCAAATAAAAGTTAATTAAGACTTCTAATTATGATTCTAAGTGTTTTGTTATTTAACATGTGTTTTTGAGTGTATTAATCAAAGATATGTACTAAACATATCAACACAAGATCATAATGGAAGCTTCAAGTTCATTCAAATAAATGAAAAAACATTCTGATAGAATTCTGGAAAAACAAAGATCGTTCTTCATAATCCTTAGTTATCTTTAAAACCATGAATATTCATGTTCTTAAGGAAATAAGATAAAGGTTATTTCTGGTGTATTCAATCATTCTCTACAAAGCTACCAAAAGTATACAAAGATCACATCACTAAAAGAATCATTCCAAAGAACAAAGGAAAAAGCTATGCATCATAATCAAACAAGCAAGATCATGCTCCAATTTGAGCAAGTAGTTAGTACAACAATGACAAACTCGATTGGACACTGTAGCTGCATCTTTGAGCAGCCTGCACACATGAAAGAAAGAAAAGCAATACTTCAAGACAACTGTTAAAGAAACTTAACCTCATCACCTCTCAAAACAACAACGAAGATCATTGTGGTTTTGCAAGAACATTTCTGCTTTAAGACAACACTTATCCACTTAAACAAACACAAGACAGTTGAATCATCTTCAACGGCTATATGAGCTATCATAAGCCTTCTTGAAACCTATAAAAGGAACCTCAAGATCAAGGATAAGGCAAGAGCTTCAAGTGCAATGCAATCTATCATTTATACTATCATACTCTAAAGATCATAAGTCTTCAACCAAAAGAAAAGGTTCAATTCAGTTTCATCAAGAATTAAGAATCATTCTACTAAATCCTTAGCCAAGAATCTAAACTCAAACAAGAATCATTCTCCAAACTCTTTTAATCATCAATTTGTAACTCAAGACTATTGTGTTGAATATAGTTTTGAGTAAATTGTAAAAATCCTTTTATGATTAAAATGTAATATGTAAAAATCCTATCTAAAGATTGAAAGGTAACTTGTTGAAATCATTTCTAGGTTGAAAGGTAACATATTGTAATAGATCAAGATTGATTTGGAATGATTGTGTAAAAACCAAGAACCAACTTGTTTTGAACACTTAGTGTAAAATCTCTCAATTGTGAGGACTAGACGTAACCCACTTTGGGTGAATCACGATATATCTCTATGTGATATTCCTTCCCTTATCTCTATTTGTTTATGATCAACTAACGATATATCTTATGGATAAGTTAATTTTGTGATTTCACTAACCTAGAACGTTATGTTTTTATTGTGTTTCAAAACCAAGATCAATCTTGAGTTAAATACTTTGAGATTAAGTAGTAATTTTTTTTTTAAAAAAAGGCAATTACAATTCAAACTCCCCTTTCTTGTAATTGACATTGTCACTTCCATTGGCTTTAGAGCCAATCTCTAAGGATTAACACTCAAAAGTGCTAGAGTAAAGATTCAGAAGTAATGTCAAAAGTCAAGTACATTGTTGAAGAATGATCATCAAACAAGCCACCTTACTTTGATGGCACAAAATAATATTTCTGGAAAAGCAAGACGCGGCTATTTCTAAAATCACAAGAGACATGAATGTGGCGCATCATTACATATGTAGATTACGTACCAAGAATCGACCAAACTGACTCAACATCTGCTGAAAGAAAGAAGCAGATTGGACAGCAAAAGATAAAGCTAAGGTAATTCTAAACTCAAAAGCTCCACTATTTTATCATGTGCTTTGAGTAGGGAAGAAAGTGAAAGAGTCGATGAATGTCACACGACTAAAAAGTTATGGGACACACTACAAACTCATCACAAAAGAACAAGTCATGTCAAAGAAACAAGAATTGATATAGGCATAAGAAAATTTGAACTATTTGAAATGAATGAAGGATAAACTATTGATGAAATGTATTCAAAATTTACAACTATTGTAAATGAAATGCGCTCCTTAGGCAAAGCATACTTAGTACAAGACTGAGTAAGAAAAATCATGAGATGCTTCCAGTGATATATAGACTGATGGTGACAGCCATAAGTCAGACCAACAATCTTGAAGTACTCGGATTAGAATAACTGGTTGGAACCTTACGAGCACATGAAGTGCTCCTACAGGAAGTGACTTGTCAATTACAAGAAAGGGGAGTTTGAATTGTAATTGCCTTTTTTAAAAAAAAAATTACTACTTAATCTCAAAGTATTTAACTCAAGATTGATCTTGGTTTTGAAACACAATAAAAACATAACGTTCTAGGTTAGTGAAATCACAAAATTAACTTATCCATAAGATATATCGTTAGTTGATCATAAACAAATAGAGATAAGGGAAGGAATATCACATAGAGATATATCGTGATTCACCCAAAGTGGGTTACGTCTAGTCCTCACAATTGAGAGATTTTACACTAAGTGTTCAAAACAAGTTGGTTCTTGGTTTTTACACAATCATTCCAAATCAATCTTGATCTATTACAATATGTTACCTTTCAACCTAGAAATGATTTCAACAAGTTACCTTTCAATCTTTAGATAGGATTTTTACATATTACATTTTAATCATAAAAGGATTTTTACAATTTACTCAAAACTATATTCAACACAATAGTCTTGAGTTACAAATTGATGATTAAAAGAGTTTGGAGAATGATTCTTGTTTGATCAAATGCATCCTGATTTTGCATGGAAACACTTTGATTTTGCATGGAAACACTTTGATCGAGCAATATCATATGTCAGGCATGGAAACACTTTGATCAAATGCATCCTGATTTTGCATCAGATCCACACAATGTAAGACTTGGATTATCCTCAGATGGATTTATGCCTTACATACAAGCATCGTCTACTCCGTATTCTTGTTGGCCGGTTATTGTTACTCCTTACAATCTTCCTCCTGATATGTGTATGTCTAAACCTTATATGTTCTTAGCTGCTGTGATACCAGGTCCTTCTAATCCTACAACTGGTATTGATATTTTTTTACAACCTTTGATTGACGATTTGAAGAGGTTGTGGAATGGTGTCTTGACATATGATATTGCTCGGAGAGAAAAATTTATGATGAAAGCTGCATTGATGTGGACCATTAATGATTTCCCCGCTTATGGGATGTTGTCAGGATGGGGCGCTCATGGTAAATTAGCTTGTCCTATTTGTATGGAAGATACAAAAGCATTTACTTTAAAATTTGGCAGGAAAGCATCGTGGTTTGACTCGCATCGTAGGTTTTTACCTGCTGATCATGCATTTAGAAGGAACAAAGCTGCATTTATGAAGGGCTATGCAGAAAGTCTAGGACCCCCGTTTCAATTGACATCAGAACAAGTTTGGAATAAAGTAAAAGATATGCCAAAGGTACATGTTGTTAATGGTGTGGCTTGTAAACCACAAGGTTACGAACAATGGCACAATTGGACAAAAAGATGTATTTTTTGGGATCTACCGTATTGGAAAGATAATCTTTTGAGACATAATCTCGATGTTATGCATATTGAGAAAAATTTCTTTGACAACATATTTAGTACTGTGATGAATGTGAAAGGAAAAACAAAAGATAATGACAAAGCCAGAAAAGACATAGGTATATATTGCAGACGACCAGATTTGTTGTTGGTGGAACAAAACGGCAAGACCCTAAAACCTCGTGCGAATTACACTTTATCTACTGATGAAGCCAAATCTGTTTATCGTTGGATCAAAGAGCTGAAGACGCCTGACGGTTATTGTTCTAATTTGGCAAGATGTGCTGATGTGGAAAATGGGAGGATGCATGGGATGAAAAGTCATGATTGTCATATATTTTTAGAGTGTTTACTTCCTATTGCCTTTAGTGCTTTACCGACACATGTATTGAACCCACTTATTGAAGTGAGTCAATATTTCAAGAATTTGTGTTCTTCAACACTCTATGATAAAGATCTCATCAAGATGGAAAATGACATTCCGATCATTCTATGTAAGTTGGAGAAAGTATTTCCTCCTGGGTTTTTTGATTCCATGGAGCATCTCTCAGTGCATCTTGCAAGTGAAGCTAGGCTTGGTGGACCAGTTCAGTATAGATGGATGTATCCATTTGAAAGGTGATATATATATACATATACTTGATTTTCAATATACTTCAACTTATATATACATGGAGCTTATTGTACATCTCTTTGTATATTATAGGTTCATGGGTTATTCAAAACGGTCGGTGAAAAACAAAGCTAGAGTTGAGGGCTCAATTTGTTCATCTTACCTTCACCGTGAAACAACACACTTTTGTTCTCATTATTTCAACAACGAAACGTTGTCACCAGTTAACGGAAGAAACGCTACTGATAGTGTTATACGTCATCCACATGCTTTATCAGTTTTTTGCTTGTCTGGTCATCATGCTGGTAGGGATTTTCCGATTTTCTGGCCAAGCGACAAAGTATTTAATGCGGCACATGTTCACGTTTTGATTAACTGCACCGAAGTTAAACCATACATTGAGTACGTTTCAAATTTCTCTTCATATTAATTATATTTAATTATATGATTAAATTGATATTCACCATATATATGGTCATCGATCAGGGCATTTTTAAATACGGGACAATCATCTGATGATATACATTCAAATTTCCCATTATGGTTTCAACAACAAGTGCATCTCGAAGAACAAACTCCTATCAACATCCACTTAAGGCACTTATCTATGGGCCCGAGTAGAAGTTTCAAAGAATGGCACACCTATTACGTCAATGGATACAAATTTCACACCGAATCTTGGACTGAAGGAAAAGAAACAATTAATAGTGGAGTTTGTATGAAAAGTGTCTCTGATAGTGGTGTAGTAGAAGATTTCTATGGCATAATTGAGCATATTTACGAAATTGACTACACGTTCCTAGATTATGCGAAAAAAGTGGTGTTGTTTTACTGTAAGTGGTTTGATCCATCTAGCAGAGGAACTAAAATAAATTTGATATCCAATACTGTAGACATTCGTATGAGCAAAAAATATCCACGGTTTGATCCATTTGCCCTGGCCCATAATGTAAGACAAGTCTATTATGTTCCTTATCCATCAACTGTCAGAAGCAAACAAGGTTGGTGTGCTGCAATCAAAACAAGACCAACGAGTGGAATCGAAGAAGTTGAAGCAGGTCAAAATGAAGAAGTTGCATTTCAAATGGATGAAATGTCAAATTTGGATCATGTGATTGGAGATGAGACTATTAGTCAACTTTGTCATGAGTCACACATTGGAGAAGAAGTTGATGAACAAGAAATAGATGAATTAGAGAATGATGAAGGCAATGACTTAATTCACTCATCAAATGACGACGACGATGATGACGAAGACGAAGACGAAGACAATTAATTAATTATATATATATGTGTGTTTCTATATCTATAATATTATTTATGTGAGTGTTATAATTTATTTATGTATATTTCATTATTAATTAATCTTATGTTAATTGTATACACACATATATTATATTATATATATAGACATGGCTTCAGTGTCCGGAGTAGTAGGATCAGGAGGTTCGGATGGATCGAGAGGAACATGAACGGTGGCAATACGAGGAATATCCAAAACATCACGTGGTAAGAAAAAAGTTGTTAAACCACGTGTTGTTAATGACCCATCTCTCATGCCGATGCCGTCCATTGGTACTAGTGGTGGAGCTATTCCTCTATATCCGGAGGTCCCAGTAGAGCCTTATACCCTTAGACGAATAATGGATCCCGGATGTGTTGATTGCTACAACCGCATTGTCATTCCAGAAGGAGATGGGTATGTAAACTATGATTGATTAAATATTTCATTATTATTGCAATGTAAACTTTGAAGATATCTTCCTTTTAAATCATCTACAAAGGCAATTGTTGAAGTCATACGAGAGAAATATAAAAAACCATGGTTGTCTTGGGGTGAGATAAAAGTGGATAAGACACCTCAAATTAGAGAAGTTGATCAATTTTTACATTGTTTAAAAGTAAGTCATTAGATTAATTTATTTAATTACTATTTATATATACATTTGATTAATTTATTGAATTACTAATTATATTTTTAATATTTTTTAAATTTAAACAAACAACAGACTAAATGTACTTGGAAAAGAGAGCATGATGCCG
>NC_021164.2:25580821-25599767 GCF_000331145.2 Cicer arietinum | reverse complement strand
CCAACAACAACACCAGGATCCTCCGAACTCTGCCTTCCAGCAACAGCAGCAGCCGCCAATGTTTCAGCAACAACAATATTTTCATAATTATCAGTATGTTTCTTCCTCTTCACATCAACTTCCTCAACCTCAACCAGATCATCAAACTGCATACCTACCAACAATGCCAACAGCTGGGTTGATCAGACCAGATTTAAATCAACCTCAACCAGCTAGGGCTCCTCATTCGACTAGTGGTGGTGCCATTGAAGATGAAATTCAATTTCAAACCATGATGTCTCCTCCAACACAAATTAATAATACTTTTGAGGGACTTCTTTCGTCGGGTAACATGGCAGGAAATAATGATGGTGTGAGTGGAGCTGATCAAAGGAATTATTATGAGGATTGATGTCATTTGAATAATTTCATAATTTATTTTTGGGTTGTATGAACACATATTAATTATGTTGTCTTAGTTAATTATTGTGTGTTTAATTTTGGGTTTGTAAGACATTCTTTGTTAATTTTGGAAAGCATGTTTTATTTGATTTTGTGGTAATTACTTTAATTATTATTAATATTATATTTTTATATATAATATTTATTTTAATTTTAATATTTAATTTTAAGTTTATTTTAATTTTAATTTTGTTTTATTTGTAATTTAAATTAATCTTTAACTATAATTATAATTTAAATATTTTATTTTAAATTTAATTTTAATTTTTAATTATATTCAGATTAGTTTATTATATATTAAATTTATTTTATAATGATATTATATTTTAAATTTAATTATAATTATAATTTAATTATAATTTTAATTTAATTACAATTTAAATATAAATTTTAAATTTATATTAATTTATTATATATAAAATTATAATACATAATTAATTTTGAATTTAAAAAAATTAATTTTTTAATATACATATTTTCAACACTCCCCCTCAAGCTGGAGCATATAAATCATATGCACCAAGCTTGTTACATATATAACTGATTCGAGGACCTCTCAGAGACTTAGTGAATACATCTGCCAATTGATCATTGGAATTAACAAAACTAGTGGTGATGTCGCCTGATTCGATCTTCTCCCTTACAAAGTGACAATCTATCTCAATATGCTTGGTCCTCTCATGAAAAACTGGATTAGAGGCAATGTGCAATGCTGCTTGATTATCACATATTAATGTCATTTGTGTTGCCTCTTCAAATTGAAGCTCTTTGAGTAACTGTTTCAACCAAATGAGCTCACAAGTCACTAATGCCATAGCCCTGTATTCAGCTTCAGCGCTAGATCTTGCAACTACACTTTGTTTCTTACTCTTCCAAGATATTAAGTTTCCTCCAACAAGTACACAATACCCAGAAGTGGATCGCCTATCAATGGGTGAGCCTGCCCAATCGGCATCTGAATAACCAACTATCTGAGTATGTCCTCTGTTTTCATAAATTAGACCTTTTCCTGGAGCACCTTTAATGTATTTCAAGATTCGTATCACAGCATCCCAGTGTTCTTGACAAGGAGAATTTAAGAATTGACTTACCACACTGACTGCAAAAGAAATGTCTGGACGGGTGACTGTGAGGTAGTTTAATTTACCAACCAATCTTCTGTATCTCCCTGAATCTAAAAATGGCTCCCCATGATTAGGTAGAAGTTTGACGTTTGGATCCATAGGAGTGTCAACCGGTTTGGCATTCAACAAACCTGTCTCTTCAAGAATATCCATAGCATATTTTCTTTGTGAAATTACTAAGCCGTCCTTAGATTGGGCTACCTCAATACCCAAGAAGTAGCGGAGCTTGCCAAGATCTTTAGTTTGAAACTGATGAGATAAATGTTGTTTCAATTGGAGTATGCCCTGTTGATCACTACCAGTTATGACAATATCATCTACATAGACAATCAAGTAAATGCACCCTTGGGTTGAGTGACGATAAAAAAGAGAATGATCAGCTTCACTTCGAATCATGCCAAATTGTTGCACTACTGTGCTAAATCTACCAAACCAAGCTCGAGGAGACTGTTTAAGACCATAGAGAGACCTCTGAAGTCGACAAACCATGGTAGAGGACTCCCCCTGAGCAACAAACCCAGGTGGTTGCTCCATATACACTTCTTCTTCAAGGTCACCATGCAAAAAAGCATTTTTAATGTCAAGTTGATGTAGAGACCAATGTCTGATGGCTGCAATAGAGAGGAGTAGTCTAACAGAGGCCATCTTAGCCACAGGGGAGAAAGTATCACTGTAATCGAGGCCAAAAACTTGAGTGTACCCTTTTGCTACCAAACGAGCTTTAAAACGATCAATCTTACCATCAGGACCAACTTTCACCGTATAAAGCCAACGACATCCTACTAAAGACTTTCCCGACGGTAAAGGAACCAATTCCCATGTACCACTACTCTGAAGTGCACACATCTCGTCAATCATTGCTTGTCTCCACTCTGGGTGAGATAAAGCTTCACCTGGAGATTTAGGAATAGAAACAGAAGACAGGGAAGACAAACAAGTATAATGCAAAGGAGAAAGACGATGGTAACTCAAGCCAATGTAATGAGGGGATGGGTTACGAGTAGGACGTATACCTTTACGAATAGCAATAGGAATATCAAGGGTCGGATCCGATAAAGAAGGAGGTGGCGGTGAAGGAGCGTCTGGAGTGACCTCGGTATCAAGAACAAGTGTAGGGACATGTACAGCCGATGGTGGTTGACGACGACGATATGTCTGAAGAGGTTGTACAGTTGGAGGATCAACAAGAGGAGTCTCAAGTGGGACAGTGGGAGGGGCCACATGAGGTGTCTCAGGTGGGGCATACGTAATAGGCTCTAATGGTAAAAGAGAAGGTGAAATAGACTTTGGTAGGTCCAGAGGAATAGTTGCAGACAAAGGATCAGGAAGCGACTCATAGTATGTAACAGACTCAAAAAAGGTGACATCAGCCGATATGAGATATCGTCGAAGAGTAGGAGAATAACAACGATAACCTTTTTGGGACCGATGATAACCCAGAAAGACACATTTTAATGATCGAGCTGAAAGTTTGTCAAGACCAGGAGTGAGATTGTGGACAAAACATGTAGATTCGAAGACCCGAGGAGGAAGTGAGTGAAGAGGGGTACCAGGAAAGAGGATCGAATGAGGGACTTTGTTATCAAGAGCAGACGAAGGCATGCGATTCATAAGATAGCACGCTGTTAGAACAGCATCGCCCCAAAAGCGAGATGGTACGTTACCATGAAGAAGGAGAGTACGAGTGGTTTCAATAAGGTGCCGATTTTTGCGTTCGGCTACCCCATTTTGTTGAGGTGTATGAGCACAAGATGTTTGATGAAGAATGCCGTTAGAGGTCATAAAATTTTGAAATTGATGGGACAAATATTCACGGGCATTATCACTGCGCAAAGTGCGAATGGATACACCAAATTGAGTTTTAATTTCCTTATAAAATTGTTCAAAAATAGAAAATAATTCAGACCTATTTTTCATTAAAAATAACCACGTACAACGGGAAAAATCATCGATAAAGGTAACAAAATATCTAGACTCAAGTGTGGAAATAGTACGAGAGGGACCCCAAACATCTGAGTGAACTAAAGCAAATGGGGAGGAAGCTCGTTTATTAGCTCGATCAGTGAAATGACTACGAGTGTGTTTCCCTAATTGACACGACTCACAATTTAAGCTAGATATTTTGGTTAGATTAGGTACTAATTGTTGAAGTTTGGGAAGACTCGGATGACCTAACTGAGCATGTATAGTAAGAGGAGAATATGTGGTAGGGCACGCTGTTGATGGGTTTGAGAGATAATAAAGACCATTAGACTCACATCCGACACCAATTTGTCGTCCTGATATTCGGTCTTGCAAAGTAACATTGCAATTAGTAAATGTGACAACACAATCATGAGAACGAGTCAATCGACTGATAGAAATTAAATTAAATGGGCATCCAGGCACATAAAGGACAGATTTAACTAACAGAGTAGGGAGGATTTGGACAGTGCCAATCCCTTGAGACTGTGTTTGGGAACCATTGGCTGAGACTATCCTAGGTAAATAACCAGATGTTGAGAGGGGAGAAAAGAGTCTTATTACCAGTAATGTGATCAGATGCACCAGAATCGAGAATCCATGGGCTATGAGAAGGTGAGATGCAAACAGGTGAATTACCACTTTGTGCGGCGGAAACAGCGGAACTCGAGTTCTGACAATACTCTCTCCACCGAAGAAAATCTTTATAAGTAGCCATAATCAATAAGTAGTTACCTAAAAACCAGCAGCGAAACAGTGGCGGAATATTTTTTTTTTTTTTCGATGAACAGTACCGTGCGATGAATAGTGCGTGCGATGAACAGTGTCGCGCGATGAACAGTGGACTGATTTGCTGGAGAGAAAAAAATTGAAAGAAAAAGCGACAAAGAAAGGGTAAACCGGAATTGAGACACAGTTTACCGAAAAAAAATCTCACCGAAGGACAGTGGGTCCCGGGGTAATCACGGTATAGGGTTGTCTCTCTTAATAGGCTCTAGATACCATGTTGAATAAGAGAAAATGAGAGAGACATATGGTGAAACCGTGTGTCTGAACTACACAACGGAGTCTGTTTTATATAGGCTCAAGGCAATAAATACAAAAATAAATATGGGAGATATTATCCCTATTTACATGATATGTAATAAATATAAATATATTTTCAACACTCCCCCTCAAGCTGGAGCATATAAATCATATGCACCAAGCTTGTTACATATATAACTGATTCAAGGACCTCTCAGAGACTTTATTATATATAATATTATAATACAGTATTAATTTTGAATTTAAAAAAATTAATTTTTTAATATACGTAACATTTTGTGGCGGCCTAAGCCCTCACAAAATATTTATTTTTTAATTTGGAGGTACTTTGTGGCGTCTTAAACCCTCACAAAGGAGAGATTTTGTGGCGGCCTCAGCCCTCACAAAGGCTGAATTTTTTAAAATCAGTATGTCCTTTGTGGTGGCCTATGCCCTCACAAAAGCAGGTTTTTGTGGCTGCAAAAGCCCTCACAAAGGCAACCTTTTGTGGCTGCCAAAGCCCTCACAAATGTCAACGTGTTTCACAAACTTTGTGGCTGCAAAAGCCCTCATAAAAGTTTGTGACCAGCTTATTTGTGGCTGCTATTTGCCCTTTGTGAAGGCTTTTGGCCCTCACAAATTCCTTGTTGTGTGATAAGTTCATTACTCTACTTAAATGCAAGTAGACCAAATATCATGTTTGTAGTTGGATTATGTGCTAGGTTTCAATCCTCACCAAAAGAATCTCATTTATCCGTTGTAAAAAGAATTTTTCTTTATCTTGTTGGTACTACTGATCTTGGCCTTTGGTATAGCAAAGGAACTCATTTTGATCTTGTAGTTTATTGTGATGTTGACTATGCATGAGACAAAATTGAAAGAAAAAGCACAAGTGGTGAATATGTTTCAGCTGCAAAGTATTGCTCCCAAGTTCTATGGATTAAAAACCAACTTTAAGATTTTTCAGTAAGTTACTCCAATATTCCAATTTACTGTGATAATACAAGTGCTATCAATCTTTCTAAAAATCTCATTCAACAGTCAAAGTCTAAACACATTGAAATAAAGCATCATTTAATAGAGATCATGTGAACAAAAAAGAAGTTGAATTAATCTTTGTTGTTACAAACATTCAACTAGTAGACATATTTACAAAACTCCTTGTTGAAGAAAATTTCAATTTAATCAAAGAAAAATTAAAAATCATAAAAAGAATCGACTTTCTATATTTTTTAAAAAATCAAATTTACAAAATATATATTTTCTAAATTGGGTTTCAACAAAAATAATAATAATAATTTCTACCTAGTAAAAGTCAACACTTAAAGTCTTAAACATATAGTTTATATTGAAATCAATGTTTCACTCAATTAGTTATTAGATATCCATTTTAAACAAATTCACATCGCGACTAAACATTTTAAATGATTAAAGTTAAAATCGAACTATAAAACAACAATACCAAAAAATAGAACTCATACTTTAAACTTTGGATATACTAGTTATGGATTCAAAGGAAAATTAAAATCACTATTAATATATATTAATTAGTAGAGTTTAATGATGGAAGCAACTTACTAAAATTGGAAGAAAATCAGAGTAAATTTATCGCATAACCACAAATAGGTAAAGTGTATCAATTCAATAAGTATGATTACCTAGATGAAATTAATATATTAGAACATATAACTAGCTAATTAAAAAATTATTTTCATAACGTAACAACTTAAATTGGCTCAAATCTTAAAAAAAATACACAAGACAACAAGAATAAGCAAATAAAAGCAAGTAGCTAACGGTTAACAATAATCTTAAAAAATAAGAGAATCCACAACACAACTAGAATAAGCAAACAATCAATAGTAAACAATTATCTTCAAAAATCATGTATTTCAATAGAAAAATACCTAACACAAGAATAATAGGTAAGCATTTAGGCAATTAACAAGGAACACAAGTAAACACAATTGGCTCAAGATTGACTCTTGACTAACAGACGATTGACGCAGAACTCCCTCGGCTTGATTGGACAGATCTGTTATGATACCACTAATGTGACACCTTAAACCCCAAAATAATATACATAATAATTGATATCATATTTTTATTAAAATTTGCAGTGGATAAATAAAAAAAAATTTCAAAAGAAACTTATATGAGTTATTAAGATATCACATTTTTCAAAATACAAATGAAATACTTCAAACTTTTTCCTCCTATAAAATAGTACAATCTCAATAAACTTGATTTAACTTCAACTTCTTAATTTAATTTCAAAAAACATAGTAGTACTTATAAGGTTTTCATACAAAAAATCATTTATAACTAAATAAGTAAAATACAACTTATACTCTCATTCTCAATATCACTTATCAAAACAGAGCTTCTCTCAAACTTGAACTTCAAGACTCATTAACCTATAATAACTGTGATTTCGCAAACGCATAGCCAAGTCAGTCAAACACAAACAAGGAAGGATGTGAGTTTCAAAATCATGTTGATAGTATAATATAAATAAGAAGAACACGCAAATAATCATAATAGACTGTATCATAATACATTATGATATATCAAAATATTCAAGGAAATAATATCATATTATAACATCAAAGTCACTCAAGAAAAATCATTATCTCATTATAATATGCATCAAATCATCTAAGAGGAACTATTATCACATTTGAAACACATTAATCACAACAAGAAAATCACAAGAAAATGCAATGCTATGCATAAGCTTAGACTCTACTCTTCATAATTTGGTATCATTCTAACTCTGGAGTACTTGGTTAGAAGGTTTGATATTATGTCATCATGTCACCTATAAACTATACACTCGAATACCTCCAAGGTCTAACAATCTTGCCTTAAGGCTCAACAATAGACCGCTACGATCAACTCATTTAGTTGTACTTTTCCAAAATCACTAGGCATGTCTGACCCTATCTATATGATGACAAGATAATCTCCACTTCAAAGATCATAACATCAAGTTTATCCCCCTGTTGGCCTAGGATACTCCATTAAGAGCATCATCTCAAGCACAAGTTGGAATCTCCATTATTTTATCAACTATGGGGTTACTTCAAAATTCTCATCACAATTTGAGACCATCTCAATCGTCAGTCACCATTATCATCATATATTATTATGTCACACTACATTCTTCACGGTTTATGATCACATTAAAAAATTTTAACATCACTATTATCAATCATACATCATTGTCATCACATAAATTTATATCATACAATGCATCATCTTTTATTATCACATCACATAAACTTATATCATACAATGTATTTATCTTTTATAATCACATCATATAAACTCGTCTAATAAAATATATGCACAACATTAATTCAACATTGCAATAATATCAAATACCACACAACTATCGAAAATTAAATCAATCAACACCTTATAAATATTTCTATTTCACATTTTAATCTAACAATTATCTTATTTTCACATTAATTAATTTATCTCTCAAATGGTCACCTCTGTTCGTAGCGAGCCTTGAATGAATGGTTGGAAAATATGGTTTCCCCGTTCGTATGACATTATAATATATTCTTGAATCTATACACTCTCTCACCTCTTATCTTAATTTGACATTTTTGTATGATATTAGGATCAAAATAATTTTCAGCAACCATGACAACGTGCAACGAGCAAGTCCAAAAGCATTGACGAATTTCAAAGCTAATGAAACATGATTGATAATCTACAAAAAGCATAATGATTAGTGTTAAATAATTAATAAATATATTAGGAAAAGAAACATATTCAAAACCATGTGAAACATGATATCAGAAAAGGCTTCACCGATGAGCTGGAGCGCCTACAAGGTTCGACGTCAACTTTACTGAAACAGGCATATGAGTAGTGCTTCTTGAAGGTTTCGGCGAGGGGGTGAAATAAGTAATTCATATATGTAGGAAACAAAAGTTCAATTTAGTAATAGTAATAACACAAATTATTATGCAGAAATAGAAAATATGTGTGTAAATAGTTATCTAGTTCAAAATTCATTTCTAGTATTTCTAAAAATTCTTAATAAATAATTTATTTTACTCATTCACACTAAAAAAATTTTTCCTCCAAAATACTCATTTTAATATAATATTAAAATGAGGGTGCAATAAGTAATTCACATATGTAGGAAACAAAAGTTCAATTTAGTAATAATAATAACCCAAATTAATATGCAGAAATAGAAAATAGGTGTGTAAATAGTTGTCTAGTTCAAAATTCATTTCTAGTATTTCTAAAAATTCTTAATAAATAATTTATTTTACTCATTCACACTAGAAATTTATTCTCCAAAATACTCATTTTAATATAATATTATTTTTCCTTAACATAAATAAATAAATAAACAAACATAATTTTAACCACTAAATCAAATATCTATAAAATCATCACATCATAGCAAACACACATATAATGAAAATTAATCATAATATTTATCAACATATATACTAAAACCATTAAATATTACATTAACTCGGTAAAAAGTTATTTTTAATTAATAAAATAGTCTATTATAAAATTTAGGGTGTTATAGTTACGAACAACAGAGATTGGAGAACTGATTGTTGGATCAAATTAGATTAGTGGTATGAGCATACAAACTACTTATGTTCAATAATCATTTGTTTTAACCACTATGAAAAAAATCGAGTTTTTATCATACATTATATGTTATTTCTTGAGCTTTTAGCGTATGAAAAATTTATATTGAATTCACTTCTTGTTAAAAAAAAATTAAATTACTCTAGAGATTAAGATTGTTGACCAAGAAAATAAATTTATATAAATTAAATAAATATATATAATAAAATTATACATTTTTGTATTTAAATTATATATATATATATATATATACGAAAGAGAAAATAAATTACAACTATCCAATTTTAATTAATATCAATCATTATAAATATCTTATTTATAATTCTTTGAAGGAGCTTCATCTTTCTTAATAATCTCACTTAGTTTCTCGTAGTTGAGATTTTTGTCCTGCGCTATTTAATTTATTTTCCTCACATAATGTCATGTATACTAGCCATAAAAGTTGACATGAACTTTGACGAAATAAGGGAAATTCATGACACTGCACATTCTTTTACTTTTCAAATCATGGTAATAATAATAATAATAATAATAATAATTATAATAATTATAATAATAATACTAATAATAATAATATAATAATTATAATAATAATAATAATAACTATTATTATTATTATTATTATTATTATTGTAATAGTTAACCAAATTGAAACTACCGACTTACCAAAATAAAGCAAAGTTTTGTGGCACTACATATTTTTTTTAACAGTTATTAACACAGTAGGGGCAATTTTAAAACAAAAAGAGAATTTGTAAGGTTAAATTTGAAGAAAAAAAAGACACTGCCTTACAGAGATCAAATATATATTTAATTTGAATTTGATTTTTCTAAAGTAATTAACTCACTTTAGATAATAAAATAAATAATATTAATCATTGATCATCAAATAAATAGTTATTATATTACACACATGAATAATTAATTATAAATAATTATAATATCAATCATTAATCTAGTCGCTTTATCGATTTGTCGTCAAATCTATTTAAGTCTTATCTCAAATTAATATTGATAATTTGAATAAAAGAACTTTTCCAAGAAGCCGCAGAGAGAATCAACCTATGTTCAGCAAAAATATATGCTTTCTGAAGCATGTAATAGTTCCATAAATCCAAGTATGAAATTTCAAAATAAAAGATGATCCAAAATAGGGGATATACTAATGATGTAAATATTTTTATTGGATTAAATAAGTTTTTAATTTTTATAAAATTTTATTTTTAGTTTTTGTAAAAATAAATTACATTTTTTATTCCCTACAAAATTATTTTACAAAATTTTTTGGTCATTCCTATAACGAAATGTCCTTCTACTTTTAAATTTTAAAATGGTTTTCTTTAAACATATTTAGAATAATATTAAAATATGATGCACACAAATTTAGAATTTTTTTAAATTGGAATAAATTAAATATAAATTTTTTAAATCATAAATAAATAAAAATTGTATATTTAAAAAGAAACAAAACATATAATATCATATATAATAAAAAAATAAAAAGTGTGATCAAATTATAATTTAAAATTGATAGCATAAATAAAGTTTTGTTTGGGATACTTGATTATACATTAGGAAAAATCTCACGATAGATTACATTAACGGTCTCGTCACATATATGATTATTGTCATTTAGAATGAGCAACTTCAAAAAAGTTCCGGATGTGACTCTAGATACAGCTGCGTATAATTGTCCATGTGTGAAAATGAGTTTAAAAACATATATGCCAACATGAGAAAGTGACAAACCATAACTCTTATTAATTATCATTGTGAATCAAAGAGTTAACGAAGATTGGCTCCTCATAAACTTAAATGGTAAACTCAGATCACTCGAAACCATATTCATTCTTGGAATTAGAATTTTATCGCCCACAGTTTTTCATGTGATGTAGTTCCCCTATAAAATTCTTTCCCAAATGATTGCTCACAACTTTTGTTTAATTACTTAACCTAGCAGCTTGATCAATATTCCTCATTAACATTATATGACAATCTACTTTAAGTGTCAACTTGTGATTCATAATACCTGAGCACTTAATATCATCAAGGAAGTCAATAGTGAACTATTGACTTTGTGAATCATTGCGTCAGATTTACATCTGCATATGAACTTAAATATTCCCTTTCTCCAACTGGAATGAATAAAAAAAGGGTATTGTTGACGTGCTCAACATCATCCAAAGTTGGAGCAAGGATCCTTCTCTCCTAAAAAAATGAAATATTATACATGTTCTTTAAAATGTCAGGATAAATGAAATCAATAAGTGCATGTAACAGATCAATTGTGTCAAGTATAAGTAAATCATATGGAATTTTGACATGTATCTCACCATTTTCGTCGGTAGAATCGTCTCCATCCCCTATTGAAAGAATCCAATCGGCAAAATTCTTCATATCATGTTCATCGGGTATGGTTGAAGCACATAGGTATGTCTAGTCGCAAACCTATTCGAACTACAAACAATATCTGTCAAAAATCATCACCTGATACCACTAAAATTCCATCAAATGGTTTGTGTTTGTTGTCTACACCATCAAACGACATTATGTCATGCGTGTGTGACACCCTAAACCCCAAAATAATATATATATATATATATATATATATATATATATATATATATATATATAATTTATATTATATTTCTATAAAATTTGCAGCAGATAAATAAAAATATATTTCCAAGAAAAGAAAAACGTTTATGTTTCGCTTAGGATATCGTGTTTCTCAAAAATCAAAAGAAACGCTTTAAACTTATTTTCTCTGTTAAAAAAATGTAATCTCAATAAGCTTGATTTAAGTATTATTACTTGATTTAATTTAAAAACTTACTAGTACTTCTAATATTTTCATCCAAAAATTCATTTCAAATTAAATAAGTAAAATACAAATTAAACTCTGATTTCTAGTATCACCTATCAGAGCGTGGTTCCTCCCAAACTTGAACTTCAAGATTCATTATCCTATAACAACTGCGATTTCGCAAACCCAGGGCCAAGCCAATCAAACACAAACAACGAATGAGGTGAGTTTCAAAATCATGATGACAATATAATACAAGTAAGAAGAGCACGCAAACAATCATAATAGAACCGTATCATTACACAAACATTCCATCAAGAAAATATCACATTAAAAGGTCAAAATCACTCAAGGAAAATCAACAAATTTCACTATAACAGCAAATCGTCTAAGAGAAATTATCACCACACACGATACATAATAATCACAACAAAACCATCACAATAAAATGCAATGCTATGCATGAGCTTAGACTCTACTTCACAATGTGGTACTATTCTAACTTTGAAGTACTTGGTTATGAGGCTTGATACTACGCTACAATCTCGATGGACGGACAATTCAAATTGGCCCTGTCCTCATAGATCCCCTCAACTTAACCCGAGACACATATACGTGACAGTCGAGGTAAACATGTGTTGTATGGTAGCTCTCGACATTTGGAGTGCTACCTCCAAGTCACCTATGAATTTCCCACCCGAATACCTCCAAGGTCTAACAATCTTGCTTTAAGGCTCGACAGTAGACTACCACGATCAGGCTCACTCAGTTGTACTTCCCCAGAATCACTAGGATTGTCAGGCCCTACCTATATGATGACAAAATAATCTTCACTTTGCAAATTCCCAATATTTATTTTCTCCCCTCGTTGGCTTATGATACTCCATAAAGAACATCATCTCAAACACAAATTGGAATCACAATTATTTCACCAAATATGGGGGTTACTTCAATATTCTCATCACAAATTCACAACATCACTATCATTAATCATATCTCATCATATAAACTCATCACAAATTTATAGCATCATTATCATCAACCATACATCATCACATAAGCTTATCACAAATTTATAACATCATTAATATTAATTATGCATCATCATAATCACATAAACTTATCAAAATGAATTCACTTTTTATTATCACGTCACATAAACACGTTTAATCAAACATATACATAAAATTCATTCGACATCCAATATCACAATAATATCAAATATCTCACATTTAATAAAAATAAATCAAACATCACAATAATTTCAAATACCACACATTTAACAAAGTTAAAACAATCAACACCTAATAAATATTTCTATTCCATATTTTAATTTCACAATTTCCATATTTTTACATTAATCAATTTATCACTCAAAGGGCTACTGCCGTACGTAGCGATCCCCGAATGAATCGTTGGAAAATACAATTTTCCTGTTCATCTCATATTATATTATACTCATGAATTCAAACGCTCTCTCACTCTTTACCTTATTTTGACACTTTCAAATACGAGTATGATTCCACGAACAAACAATCTTTGTTTTTTTTATTATCACGTCACATAAACACGTTTAATCAAACATATACATAAAATTCATTCGACATCCAATATCACAATAATATCAAATATCTCACATTTAATAAAAATAAATCAAACATCACAATAATTTCAAATACCACACATTTAACAAAGTTAAAACAATCAACACCTAATAAATATTTCTATTCCATATTTTAATTTCACAATTTCCATATTTTTACATTAATCAATTTATCACTCAAAGGGCTACTGCCGTACGTAGCGATCCCCGAATGAATCGTTGGAAAATACAATTTTCCTGTTCATCTCATATTATATTATACTCATGAATTCAAACGCTCTCTCACTCTTTACCTTATTTTGACACTTTCAAATACGAGTATGATTCCACGAACAAACAATCTTTGTTTTTTTTATTATCACGTCACATAAACACGTTTAATCAAACATATACATAAAATTCATTCGACATCCAATATCACAATAATATCAAATATCTCACATTTAATAAAAATAAATCAAACATCACAATAATTTCAAATACCACACATTTAACAAAGTTAAAACAATCAACACCTAATAAATATTTCTATTCCATATTTTAATTTCACAATTTCCATATTTTTACATTAATCAATTTATCACTCAAAGGGCTACTGCCGTACGTAGCGATTCCCGAATGAATCGTTGGAAAATACAATTTTCCTGTTCATCTCATATTATATTATACTCATGAATTCAAACGCTCTCTCACTCTTTACCTTATTTTGACACTTTCAAATACGAGTATGATTCCACGAAAAAACAATCTTTGTTTTTTTTACTTTTGTCCTTCAATCGATCTAACTCGACAGTTTATGGGTAAACGTAAAAAATAAATTATGAGAAAATACTCTAAAAACTAAATTTCAAAATTCGGTCAAAGAAAATCACCGTAAATCAAAAACCATTAAGTGGATAATATAGCCACTTTTCACACCATCGTTTTGGCGTTGGTTTCACTCAAATCGGACTTACGGTGAAGAAAAACGATGCAAAATAACGAATTCTGGAAAATTATTTGTCATTGAATAGCTAAATAAGTAAAACAACATACTGAAATTTAGACGAAAACGGAGAAACTTTTCTGGGCCGTCATCGATGAACGATATCAATTTTCTTCTTTTTCTCTCAATGTGCGGCTGCCCTATTTTGTGTCCCGATTACTCTCTCTTTCTCATACCCTTCATTCTTGTTATTTTCAATTAATATTTTTTTATTATTTAATTAGATTTTACTCTTAAATATGTGTCTAATTCATAAAACAAATTTTACTTCTTTCTTCTATTTATTTTTATTTTTTTAAATAAAACAAACAATTATCAAAACTATTTTTTTTAACACTTTTTTTTTTCAAACATAATTTAATAACCAACATATTACTTATATTTCAAAAGCAATATTTTATAAAATGAAGTAATTAAAGTGATTAATCTTTTAAAATACATTAATAGTCAAAATCCTCATATTCAAAATAATACTTTTTTTTTCAAATACTCAAATTAAAATATTACCATCATTAGAGAATTGTCGATCTTATAAAATAAATAAATATTACACCAACACTTTATATTAATTACTAAATCATAATAAATATATATACAATCACAATGTCATAACAAGTATATAAAAATAAATGAAATCAAACACAATGTCAATTCTATCTCAAGATATTATTTATAAAAAAATAACTAAAAATAAAAAGTAGTTATAAATAATTGAAATATAACTATGTGCATACTTAACATTTGTCAAGCGCACAAAAAAATATTATATTAATTAGGTAGACGTATATCCACGTAAAATCGCATAATTTTTTATTTATTTAAAATATATATTACACTAAAATACTATTATTTTTTAAAAAATAGATCAAAGAGTAAAATATAATATTTATTATTTATATCACTCATGTAATCTAATATTTATAAAACTAGCACATCATAGAAATCGCCTATATAACGAAAATTAGTCAGAAAATTTATCATCATATATTCTAAAATAATTTTAACATTAAATTAATTATTTAAAATCGTACTTAACTAATAAAATAGTTTATTATAAAATTTAGGGTGTTACATATCCTACAAAATTATTTTTGTTAGGCTGCAAGAATTGTTGTCTCTTTTTTTCTAAAATTTTGGACATTTGAGGTTCATTGTTTATACTCTATCATCAAATTTTATTCACCTTAAATTTTATAGTTTTATCTCACTCAAATCCAAAAGTTTCATGATGGAGTTGTTGCTTTTGTACTGTTTTTTTTTCTTAGAAAATGGAATAAATATTTAATATACATTTATAAACAATGTAAATTGAAATTCAAGAAGAGAAAAGGTAAATGGTTTAGAAGAAATAATAAACTAAGGAGAGACACATGTGTTTTGAGTTTTTGTTCTCAACCATCAATTTTAATCTAAAACTTGGGAAATATTCTTCTCATTTTCATATAAAAAGAGTATTCTCACTAGATATATATATATTAAGTGATTTTATTAAGAAGATTGAATGAAGATGTAGAATACACTGAGTTCTCAATACCCGAAATTACAATATTTATTAAGATAAACAAATGTGTAACACATTACCAATTACTTATTCCACGGATACGGAAAGGCACCATTATATTCTACCTTAATTGGTCCTTTTTTGCTGATAACCCAATTACAATCATGACATGAATCTCTACGGCTTACGTATATGTCAAACCAGTGAAATTCACCTTCCCACTTAAAGGAACAATAGAATTGTGTTGTGCCAAAAATATTTTTTCGAAAATCCCAATTAAATTCGTCATCAAAAGGAAGAACACGAACTCCAAGATCATCATCACCAGATTTGCAATGAACAGTTAAAACCATATTGTTTTCTAATTTGTTAGTAATACTCACATGTGTTCCAAGAATATTGTGTACGGATAGCAATGTCAGCACACATATCAAAATAAACTTTTGGATAAAAAAATGCATTGTACCTTCAATTAATCTTTTCTTTGAGAGTGAACAATCTTTATCGTATAAAAGTTAAAGTAATTGTTTGAATGAAATAGTATATTTATAGAACAATTTTAGGAAAAAATGCAAATATATAAAAAAATAAAATATTTAAGGTAATATTTTATGAAATATAAAATAATTAATAACCATTTATTAAAAATAGTAATAATTATGATTTGAATCTTCCATCAAATCAATTCCTCTAAACTATTCAAATTTTTAATAATAACTATTTCAAAAGCAATATTTTATAAAATGAAGTAATTAAAGTAATTAATCTTTTAAAATATATTAATAATCAAAATCCTCATATTCAAAATAATACTTATTTTTTCAAATAATCAAATTAAAATATTACCATCATTAGAGAATAGTTGATATTATAAAATAAATAAATATTTCACCAACACTTTATATTAATTACCAAATCATAATAATTATATATAAAATCACAATGTCATAACAAGTATATAAAAATAAATGAAGTCAAGCACAATATCAATTCTATCTCAAGAGATTTTCTTATAAAAAAATAACTAAAAATAGAAAGTAGTTATAAATAATTGAAATATAACTACGTGCATATTTAACATCAATCAAGCACACAAAAAAATATTACATTAATTGGGTCACGTATATACATGTAAAATCGCATAAAATCTTTTTATTTAAAATATATATTACACTAAAATACTATTATTTTTTAAAAAATAGATCAAAGAGTAAAATATAATATTTATTATTTATATCGCTCATGTAATCTAATATTTATAAAACTAGCACATCATAGAAATCACCTATATAACGAAAATTAGTCAGAAAATTTATCATCATATATTCTAAAAATAATTTTAACATTAAATTAATTTTTTAAAATCGTACTTAATTAATAAAATAGTTTATTATAAAATTTAGGGTGTTACAATTCTCCCATTGTTAAAGAATTTCGTCCTCGAAATTTGGAGCGAGTGAACTAATATCTAACTTACCACCCTCAAGATTCAAACTTAGTCTACAAACATATTTATGACATTCAATCTCCAATTAAGCACATCATGTAAAAATCTACTAACATAGCATGATAGACTAACATGACCAAATAAATCAATTAACACATATAATATTTATCATTCAATTATGAAATAAAATACAATAGAGTTACTCACTATAATTTACATATAGAACATAACATATACATTTTGTCAATAATAACGTATTTCATTTAGTTTGGTTAAATGAAACACATTCCAAGTACGTTGTCAATTTCAACTATTTCTTTCAAACCAAATATTACTAGTTTTACTCCTTAAAATAAAGTCTAAATCATATCACCAAACATTCAACAAATTTAACATAGGTGTAACAACCTATCTATTTTTGATTTGTTAAGTATAGAAGTTAATGTTTAAAATTGTTAATTTTTAAAAATAAAATAATTAGTTTAATTGTTTAAAAAAAAAGGCATTATTGTAATATTTGGACAAATGAAGGGCAATGGCATAATTTCCTCTCTACATTTTAAGTATGGATTTTTTATTACTCTTCCATTTTCTTCCGTTCGTTCTTCCTTCTCTTGTTACTGTGTTACGGTGAACACCTCCCTCATCCTCCCAAATCTTCAACCTCCCTTTTCCTTTCTGTTTTTTTTTTTTCAAATCAGTAAACCCAAAAGCTTATAAAGGTCTTCAAACCCATTTTTAAACTTTGCATGTCTCAATTTGTAACTAATGAGCTTCAACAGCGAATAACCCAAAATTGAAGAACTTGGGTCAAGGTGACAATTCAAGCGAAAGGGGAGCTCAGCAACCAAGTTAATCAGAGCATCATCTTCTTCCTTGTCACAAACAGTGAGTTTCTATCATTCTTCATTTAAGAAATTTCTCCAAAGATTTGTGCATGCATGTTAGTTTTGAGAAGTTTTTGTTGAAATTTCTTTCAATTAGATTGTTAAGAAATGTTTTAGGTGCATGCTGGTTTTATTTACTGGATAGAAAATTCTATTTTTTTTATCCCAATTATTCAATGCATGAGAGGTGTTTGATGAAAATACTGTGATAACGGCTGTAGGAGCTTTGTGGTATTTAAGTTTGGTTTTCTAAATAAAAAGAAAACTATGTAAACAAGTCTTAAAATCAGATTTTTTTTCATGAATTATTGATTTCGAATTTTGAGATGAAACCAATTATGTTGTGTTTATATGTGCGTTCTTTTTATTAAAGGGTTTTTGTTGTTGTTGTTGTTACAATTAGGGATTTCATTTTCTGGAGTTGTTGAAAATAAGTTAGAACGTAGGCTGTTGTTTATGGTTGTGATGTTTGTGAATGAATTATGTATTAGGAAAAATTTAATTGTATGTGCATCACTAGATTTAA
>NC_021164.2:25579269-25579556 GCF_000331145.2 Cicer arietinum | reverse complement strand
GAATTAAGGACTTAAGATTAAATTATTATGAGTTTAAGCATATCGCCTAATTTATTGATAATTGTTGTGGATGAATGATGCATTTTATATATGATATAATAAGTGCATTTCATACAAAACATGTAAGTTTTGTACAATATCATTGATCAGAGCATGCATGGCCTTATGCAGGGTGGGACATTTAGGTTATTCCAGGCATGGGATAACAGGTAAAGGAGAACAATCAGGACGCTGATTGGGGTTTGGCCAGACCACCTTTACCAATCAGGACTCAATATCTTGGTGAC
>NC_021164.2:25577384-25579035 GCF_000331145.2 Cicer arietinum | reverse complement strand
TAATAATAATGATGATTGTTTTTTCTTCTTGAGATGTATAACTACTTTTGTATGTTTTATACAACTTCATGAAAGAATCTATTTGAGATTGTTTTCCTCATATTTATAGAGCTCACTGAGATATTTTATCTCATCCAAATTATTATTTTTTTTTAGCAGCTGGTGGAACATGAGTCATGGATATTAGCATCAGAAGATCAGTTCCAAACTCCTGAACTTATAAGTTGATCTTTTGTTTTATGATGTAATCAGACAATCGCAGTTTGTTTTCAAGATGTAATATTTTATGAATCTATTAAACATGTTGTAAACTATATTTCTGAATGTAGTTTTCAGTTATGATGGTGATTCTAATTTATTATTCAGTGTTAATCACCTCTGTTTAATTAAGGTGTAAGGATCCAATTATCATATTCTAGACAAATGATAATGGGTCTTACATTTTGGTATCAGAACCATGTCGATCCATTTGGACTATGGATTATGTATTAGGAATTAGAATATCTTTGTTTTACTATACATTCTCATTATCATTTCACGTAATATTAAGTCTGATTAACTTAGTATTTTGTGTATGGTATGCAGAATTATGGCTGAAGGATCTAGGAGGAATCTTGCCCCTGAAGATAGTATGACTCCACCACCCACTGCTGCACCATGGGAAAAGGTTATGGAAGCTATTCAAATACAAGCAACGGCTACCCATAATCTGGTACAACAAATGGCAATGCAAAGAGATAGCACTGCAAATGCCAACAGGGTGTTTTATGATTTTCTTAAGTTACAGCCTCCAACATTCCAGGGCAGCCACAATCCCTCAGAGGCTCAAGCTTGGTTGGATGAGATTAAAAAGGCATTTGAAGTAGTGCCTTGTACTGAAGATCAAAAAGTGGCATTTGCTGCCCATCTACTAAAGGGTGGGGCAGAGTATTGGTGGAGGAGTGCAAAGACTTATTTTCAGACTCAAGGAACCCATATGAATTGGGAACACTTTGAGGTGGCCTTTTTAGACAAGCATTATCCAAAAAGTGCCATAAGACAAAAAGAGTTGGAGTTTGTGCACCTGCAAGACATGTCTGTTGCAGAGTATGTTGCTAACTTTGAAGAATTGGCTAGATTTTCTCCACATGCTCAATATGCACCCACAGAAGAATGGAAGATAAACCAATTTGAATGGGGATTGAGACCTGAAATCAGAGGGAACATAGGCCATATGGAGCTTACTAACTATTCTACTCTTGTACACAAGAGCTACATTGTTGAAGACAATTTAAAGAAGGTACAAGAGGATAGACAGGTTAAGTGGCAACAAAAGAAAGAGTTTGGAAAATTTGGTCAACAATTGAAGGTAAAGACTCCCCAAGGAAAGGGAAAACAAGTATAGACATCCAGTTCCCCAAGAGCAAAGAAATGTCTTAAGTGTGGCAGAGATCATGGGGGAGAGTGCTTGGTTGGAAAACAAGTCTGCTACTACTGCAAACAGCCTGGTCATATGGCTCCCTTTTGCCCAATACGCCAAAAACAAGCAGAGTCCAACCCAAACAAGTCTAACACTGGAAGGGTCTTTGCTCTCAGTGCAAAGAAAGGTATGAATCATAATCTAATAACTGGCACTGGATTCATAAATGAAATTCCTTTAATTGTTATGTTT
>NC_021164.2:25537854-25576785 GCF_000331145.2 Cicer arietinum | reverse complement strand
TGAGGTTATGCATAGATTATAGAAAATTGAATAAAGTGACCATCAAGAATAAATACCCTCTGCCCAGAATTGATGACCTTTTAGACCAATTAGGGGGAGCTGTTGTGTTCTCCAAAATTGACTTGAGGTCAGGGTACCACCAAATCAGAATAAAATCAGATGATGTACCAAAAACAGCTTTTAGAACTAGGTATGGGCACTATGAATTTTTGGTTATGCCTTTTGGTGTAACGAATGCTCCAGCTGTGTTCATGGACTACATGAATAGAATTTTTAGGCCATACTTAGATAAGTTTGTGATAGTATTTATAGATGACATACTAATATACTCTAAGACTCCAGAAGAACATGCAAGTCATCTTCAAATAGTGTTGCAAGTACTTAGGGATAGAAAACTTTATGCTAAACCAAGCAAATGTGAGTTTTGGATGTCAGAAGTAAAATTTCTAGGCCATGTGATCAATGAGAAAGGAGTGGCAGTGGATCCCTCCAAAGTAGAGGCAGTGCTGAAATGGGAACATCCTAGGAATGTGACAGAGGTTAGGAGTTTCTTAGGACTGGCGGGGGATTATAGGAGATTCATTAGCAAATTCTCCCAAATCGCCCTGCCTTTGACCAGACTGACTAGGAAGGACCAACCCTTTGTATGGGATCAAAAATGTGAAAAGAGTTTTCAGACTCTTAAGGTCAAGTTAACCACTGCCCCTGTACTGGCCATACCAGATCCAACCTTAAGATTTGAAGTGTATTGTGATGCATCCCTGAAAGGTTTAGGTTGTGTATTGATGCAAAACAACCAAGTAGTGGCTTATGCTTCAAGACAACTAAAGCCTCATGAGGGAAACTATCCCATTCATGACCTTGAATTGGCTGCCATAGTGTTTGCCTTGAGAATCTGGAGACATCATCTGTATGGAGCACAATTTGTTGTTTTCAGCGATCACAAGAGCCTAAGGTATCTATTCGACCAGAGGGAACTTAACATGAGGCAAAGAAGGTGGGTGGAATTTTTGAAAGATTATGAATTTGAACTGAAATACCACCCAGGCAAGGCCAATGTAGTGGCTGATGCATTGAGCAGGAAATCCCTACATATGTCTCATCTCATGATAAAAGAACTTGCACTGCTAGAAAACCTTAGAGACTTGAACCTAAATGTGACAATCCTTCAAGGGGGAATTCTTTTAAATAAACTATAGATAACCAGTAGCCTTAGAGACCAGATTAGGCAATCTCAAGGGATGGATGAAGAGTTGCAACTTAGAAAGGACAAAGAAAGATTTACTAGGGCACGAGATGGAACAATCCTATTTCAGGGCAGAATTTGGGTACCTAAGGATTCAGAACTAAAGAGACTGATACTAGAGGAAGCTCACAAAAGTAACCTAACTATCCATCCTGGATCTACCAAGATGTACCAAGACCTTAAGAAAAATTATTGGTGGCCAGGTATGAAGGTTGATGTGGCTACTTTTGTGGGTCATTGCCTAACTTGCAAAAAGGTGAAAATAGAACATCAAAGACCAGTAGGATTGCTACAGCCTCTGGAAATACCTGAGTGGAAATGGGACTCAATTTCCATGGATTTTGTTGTAGGTTTGCCACATACCCACACTGGGTATGATTCCATTTGGGTGATTGTGGACATATTAACTAAGTCAACCCATTTCTTACTAGTAAAGTCAAACTACAACACCCTCAAACTAGCCAAGTTATTCATTAAGGAAATAGTGAGGTTGCATGGGGTGCCTTTTAGTATCATATCAGATAGGGACCCTAAGTTTACCTCCATGTTTTGGAAGGCATTTCAAAAGTCTCTAGGAACTAGACTACACCTTAGTACTTCCTACCATCCCCAGACTGATGGTCAAACCGAAAGAACCATTCAGACTCTAGAGGATATGCTGAGAGCTTGCGTTTTAGAGGAAGGAGGAAACTGGGATACACATTTGCCTCTGGTAGAGTTTTCCTACAACAACAGTTACCATGCCAGCATTGGCATGGCACCTTATGAGGCTTTGTATGGAAGAAAATGTAGGACACCGCTATGTTGGTCAGAAGTAGGGGACAAGGGGATCTTAGGTCCTGAAGTTATCCAAGAAACCACTGAAAAGATTAAGGTAATTAAGGATAAATTAAAGATAGCCCAAAGCAGGCAAAAGAGCTATGCTGATATCAGGAGAAGACCTTTAGAGTTTGAGGAAGGAGATCATGTTTTTTTTAGAGTTACCCCCACCATTGGCATTGGAAGAGTGCTAAAGGTCAAGAAGCTAAACCCTCGTTTTGTTGGACCCTTTCAAATATTGCAGAGGATTGGTTCCTCTGCATACAGAATATCCTTGCCACCCAAACTATCCAATCTACACAATGTTTTTCACGTTTCCCAGTTAAAGAAATACATTCCTAATCCTCACCAAATTTTGAGTCATGAGTCTGTTCAACTCAAGTCAAACCTTACTTATGACCCAATGCCAGTACAAATTATAGATAGAAGTGTAAAAGCATTGAGAAACAAAGAAATTCCACTAGTGAAGGTTGTTTGGGAAGGATCTTCTGTAGAAGAAGCAACATGGGAAATAGAGGCAGACATGCAAAAGGAGTATGCTTACCTCTTTCAATAGGTAATCCTCTAAATTTTGAGGGCAAAATTTTTTTTTTAAGTGGTGGAGGATGTAACAACCTATCTATTTTTGATTTGTTAAGTATAGAAGTTAATGTTTAAAATTGTTAATTTTTAAAAATAAAATAATTAGTTTAATTGTTTAAAAATAAAAAAAAAAGGCATTATTGTAATATTTGGACAAATGAAGGGCAATGGCATAATTTCCTCTCTACATTTTAAGTATGGTTTTTTTATTACTCTTCCATTTTCTTCCGTTCATTCTTCCTTCTCTTGTTACTGTGTTACGGTGAACACCTCCCTTATCCTCCCAAATCTTCAACCTCCCTTTTCCTTTCTGTTTTTTTTTTCAAATCAGTAAACCCAAAAGCTTATAAAGGTCTTCAAACCCATTTTTAAACTTTGCATGTCTCAATTTGTAAATAATGAGCTTCAACAGCGAATAACCCAAAATTGAAGAACTTGGGTCAAGGTGACAATTCAAGCGAAAGGGGAGCTCAGCAACCAAGTTAATCAGAACATCATCTTCTTCCTTGTCACAAACTGTGAGTTTCTATCATTCTTCATTTAAGAAATTTCTCCAAAGATTTGTGCATGCATGTTAGTTTTGAGAAGTTTTTGTTGAAATTTCTTTCAATTAGATTGTTAAGAAATGTTTTAGCTGCATGCTGGTTCTATTTACTGGATAGAAAATTCTATTTTTTTTTATCCCAATTATTCAATGCATGAGATGTGTTTGATGAAAATATTGTGATAACGGCTGTAGGAGCTTTGTGGTATTTAAGTTTGGTTTTCTAAATAAAAACAAAACTATGTAAACAAGTCTTAAAATCAGATTTTTTTTCATGAATTATTGATTTCGAATTTTGAGATGAGACCAATTATGTTGTGTTTATAGGTGAGTTCTTTTTATTAAAGGGTTTTTGTTGTTGTTGTTGTTACAATTAGGGATTTCATTTTCTGGAGTTGTTGAAAATAAGCTAGAACGTAGGCTGTTGTTTATGGTTGTGATGTTTGTGAATGAATTATGTATTAGGAAAAATTTAATTGTATGTGCATCACTAGATTTAAGGTGATTATGCTTGTCGAGCTGTTACTAATTTCATGACTCCAATGTTGCTTTTATATTCTTGTCTAAAATTTTTATTTTGAATTAAGGACTTAGGATTAAAGTATTATGAGTTTCGTATATCATCTAAAGTTATTTATAAATTGATATGCATGGATAATGCATTTTATATATGACATAACAAGTGCACTTCATACAGAACATTTCAAGTTTTGTACAATATCATTAATCACATCATGCATGGCCTTACTCACGGTAGGTCATTTAGGTTATTCCAGGCATGGGATAACAGGTAAAGGAGAACAATCAGGACACTGATTCGGGTTTGGCAAGACCACCTTTACCAATCAGGACTCAATATCTTGGTGACCCACACTAAGATATTGAGCGACTTTACCTTATTCCAAAGGAAAAGATTTGAGGTTATGCATATGTTGTTCAGAATAATATATATATATATATAAATAAATAGACATGTATAATAATAATAATAATAATAATAATAATAATAATAATATTTATAATAATAATAATAATAATAATAATAATAATAATAATAATAATAATAATAATAATGATGATTGTTTTTTCTTCTTGAGATGTATAACTACTTTTGTATGTTTTATACACCTTAATGAAAGAAACTATTTGAGATTGTTTTCCTCTTATTTATAGAGCTGATTGAGATATTTTATCTCATCCAAATTATTATTATTTTTTTAGCAGCTGGAGGAACATGAGTCATGGATATTAGCATCAGAAGATCAGTTCCAAACTCCTGGACTTATAAGTTGATCTTTTGTTTTATGATGTAATCAGACAATCGCAGTTTGTTTTCAAGATGTAATATTTTATGAATCTATTAAACATGTTGTAAACTATATTTCTGAATGTAGTTTTCAGTTATGATGATGATTCTAATTTATTATTCAGTGTTAATTACCTCTGTTTTATTAAGGTGTAAGGATCCAATTATCATATTCTAGACAAATGATAATGGGTCTTACAATAGGTCTGACAAAGAGAGTAGTTTTTAAAATATTAAACACATCTAACAACTTAATAACATAATAATAGATTTACAATCAATTACTCTATAAAAACATACTCTATATATAATCAAGGAGAAAAAAATAACTAATGATAGAGATACTGTTTCCCAATAATATATATTTAATAATTAAATTCATTCAATTGATATAAGCAATGAACATGTTTTTTTTTAACTATTTAAAAATAAAATTAAAAGGTACTTCTAACAAAATAATGAGTTATCGTTATCTCTTTTATTAACGATGAGTCATCGGGGTAGCTAGTCTCTCCTACTCATGTAGTCAACTACTTAATGAACTATAACTGTAGTTATTCAAATTCAAATATGGATAATTAAAAGTATCTTTAACGTGGTTCAGGAGTGCGAAGACGGCGCCACAACTCCTACTCCTTACTTCAAGTTAAAAATTCACTTAATTACACTTTCACAATAATTTATTTGTAATTTACAACTAGTTACAACAACAAAAGAAAGGACACTAACATCAATATATAACCAATAATTCGATTGAAGAAATATAAAACTATTTCACTTTTAAATGATCTCGACTTCTCTAACTCTATACACTAATCCCAAAAATTAGAACACTTGAAATACAAACAATTTCATATTTACATAATCATATACATTCGACTACTCTATGTAACACTCCGACTTTTAACAGCGCGAGTGTATTTTTTTTCTTTCAAAACAAAACAAATTCAACTTACTAAAAAAGAAATACCAAGTCATAACACAAACGTAAAAGTCATAAATAATGACATCATAATATACAACCGGCTAAAATAGTTTGTTTCAGATACATAAGTTACATTGCGTCAACAACCTTGAAATAAGAAAGGGGAAATAAATAAAATTCTTAAATAAAACCCTTAGCTGATCATTTATCCAACTGAGGGTAACTGGGTACTGAGGATCCACTAGTGGCATCAAGTCTCACTACTTCTGGTTACCAATCCAAAAATCATCTTTTTGTCGCATCTTCGACGTCGTTGCAATTCCAGCACGACTCAACACTCTAATAACTTGGGGTATATGCTCGGGCCACAATAATAGTATCATCTGAGGGCAAAGTCCAAATTCCACAATAATTATAAAGGGTCACCAACCGAAATTAACAAATATCACATAGCATTTAAATTTCAAATGCACAAAATAACCTTTCAACTTAGCATACACCTTGAAAGGGTTTTCATATGCCAAACATGCATAATCAAGGTTTAAAAATGAAGTTTTTAACAAAACTACAGTGTCTTATTCGAATACAGCAAACTCGTATTCGAATACAGTGCTAATTCATAAGTCAGTAGCAAAAATCATCCTTTCGTATTCGACTATAGTCCTGTCGTACTCGAGTACAGTCCTATCGTATTCGAATACAAGTGCAAAATCATAAGTCAGTAGCAAACTCTTTGATGTCGTATTCGAATACAGTCCTGTCGTATTCAAATACAATTGTGAAAAATGCAGATTTTCAGTTTTAAAATGGTTCTGAATCAATTAACACTTCAAACATTCATAATATCAATTATGAACACATAATTCGCACCAAATTAATATCCACAAATTCACACCTCAATAACACATCAAACATTCATAACATCAATAATGAACACATAATTACATCGAAACTTAACCCAAATTCACACCTCAAAGCAATTACGGCATAATAACAAACAACAACCGAGTATGTATATACCCTCATCATAGTATAACAAACATGACTCGCGTGCCAAGCACCCTAATGCAATGTGTATATGCCAATGCATGATTCCGGAATTCCAACCAAAACCCTCCTCGAAGGGGCGAAAATCATAATTGTACCGCTTATCCTCGAAGGGGCGTAAATCATAATCCCCGTAAGGATAAGATGAACCAACAAATCACATGGCATCATCTCGTGGCCCATCCGGTCACCACTATCACCATGGCCCATCCGATCACCATGTACTATGAAATGCATGAGCATACTCTGACACTTTTCACCAAAACCATTAAGTAAATGTAGCTATTAAAAGATTCTCCATTTTTAATATTCATTTAGCACTAATGATTTTTCAAATATAACACAAAGCATACTCAAACATATTTATTCACTCCAATTTCTATTTCCACAAACACACATAAATCACATCTCCAAATTCAATCCACACATAAATTGAATTAAATCCATTTTCCACCAATTCACGCATAAATTTCTTCTAAAAAATTCATAATATTAATTATGAACACATCAATCACACCAAACATGAATTACCACAATTTTCAAACATTGATCTCGAAAATTTTCAAACATTAATCATCAAATTCAATCTCCATTCCAAACCAACAACTCTTCTCGAGAGGCGTAAATCGTAATTGTACAGCCTCTCACAGACCAGTACTAATTAACAAGGTGCAATCTCTCACAATTCAACACGATTTGCTAACGTGCAATCGCTCATAGATCAACAAGATTTACTATGTGTGCAAATCGCTCGCAGATCGGCACGACTTACAAGAGTGCAGTCTCTCACAGACCAACACGATTTTATAGAGTGCAACCGCTCACAAATCAACGAAACCAGAGTGCAATCTCTCACATATCAGCACGAAGCGACAATCCTCTCAAGGATAAGATGAACCAACAATTCACATGGCCTCATCCCGTGGCCCACCAAGGTTACCACTATCACGATGGCTCCATCGCGGTCACCATGTACTATGAAATGTATGAGCAAACTCTGACTCTTTCACCACAATCATTAAGTAAATGCATATATTAAAAGATTCCTCATTTTTAATACTCATTTAACACTAATGATTTTCAAATTCAACACAAAGCATACTAAAACATATATTTCCACCACCACACATCAAATTTAATCCACAATTTATATTAAATTTGATCAATTCAAATTCCTCAAAATCCACACCAAGTTCAATCATCAATCACCCATAAATTTCCACATTTTCAAATATAAATCACGCCAAATTAATTTTCACAAACCACACCTCAACTTTAATTTCCTCAAAACACACATAAATGAATTAAATTCCTTTTCCACAAAACCACTCATCAATTTCACCAAATTACAACTCCACAAATACACATATAGCATCCTATACACAAGCTAAAAATTTGGAAGGATCCCTTACCTCCGTTGTAGCTTTAACAAGCGATTACGCCACCGCGATTAATTACGGTAAAATTTTCGCTCGCGTCGTCACTTCCAAAATTGGCTCACTAGCACCGTAGCATGGAGAGGAGCAACTTTTCCTTCTATCACTTCGCAAAATAAAGCTTAGAAGTCGAAGAAAAGTGAAGATTTGTATTTGTGGGTTTTCGAAATCCACCAACACTGGTTTTCGAACCAGAGAAAGAAAGGAGAAGAAAGAAATTTCGCGTGGCCTGGGTTTCAGCTTTTTTTTCATCCTCTTTGTTGCAACTTAATTGACAGATAAAAGTTTCAGCAACAAGTGATAATTTTAACAAAACTGTCCGGTGTTAAATTTTTCGTAACGTAAATAATTTTTGGCATACCTCACAAAATACCAATAAAATTAGCAAAAAAGCTTCAGATCCACAAAATACCGATAAAATATTTTTTGCATAATTTAGGATTTAAAAATTAAGGGTCTTACACTCTAACTCTATACACTAATTCCCAAAAATTAGAACACTTGAAACACAAACAACTTCATATTTACATAATCATATACATGCATATAACCAATTCAATAATTTGCATCATGATGTAGAATATCCTCATAGCAATCTAATAACTACAAATTTATCACAATTAAATTATTAATAAACTTTTCTTTTAATCAATCTTTACCATTTAACAAAGATTGAAACAAAGATTTTTCAATTAGCAGGTAAAGTAAGCAACTGTTTTTACTCAAAGTTTATATAACAATCATAAAACTAAAATAAATCTCGTAGTACATAAATCATTTTAGTGGTTAATCAATATTCTAACATTTGATTTCAAATAGTTAAATTATTTTAAAAGGATCAGTAATCTTTTAATACCACACAATAATATTGCTTCATAATTTCAAACTTTTCCTTGGATTACTTCTTAATAAATATTACGATTTTTTTAACTACTTTTAATATCAATAAGATTACTAAAATTTCATCAATATCTTAACCACCAAAATACCTCTCAAGATATTTAAGCACTCTTAAAATCATTTTTTTTTTCAACCTATATTTTGAAATCAAATCAATTCATATATATAGAATTAGATACAAAATTCTCTAATTTACCAAGACTTCTAAAATAGTTATATTCTTTCTTTCTTGATTTCTAAAAACTATTTTTACAACAAATCTTTTAGATTAAAAAAAAAAAAAAAACAGCACATAGTAAAACTTGGCGTAAATTATTTTTCTCTTGTGTGACTAATCTAAATTTTAAATAAAATCATCATAAATATATATATTTTTATTATTATTTTAAGAATCACCACAACTCTAACACAATCTAATTCTCTAAAATAAGTCAACAATAATTCACACATAATATATTTCCTTTTATTAAATAAATCAAATTTAATCCCTTCACAATTCTTTGTTTCTAAAAGTCTAACTATAAAATTTCAACCAACCTTGAATATTCAAGAATTACTATTGCTAATAATATGTATTTTATACTATTTCAAAACCATGAAGAATGTCCTAAATTGATTTCAAAAGCAATATAAAAATATTAATCATTTAGGTTCAACCATCAACACTTTCAAGTGATTTAAAATTAAAATCCATGCTTTAAAATACCTTTTTTTTCCTTCTCTTTCTCAATTAGTAGGCATTTTATCATGTGACCCCTCATTTTTTTTGTACCATTATAAATAACTACTGAGTTCTTAAAATCTAAAACTCTAATATCAAGTTAAACTCTAATGAGCTCATAATATCAGAATCAGTCGATCAATCATTCCAAAGGAAATATCCAAACAAACTCGTTATTCAATATTCACATCAACCACTCTAAACCAACATAACAACAAATCTTTTTGATTTTCTGAAAAATTACACATACTAAAATATGGTGTAAATTTTCAGCTATTTTAAGTAGTAAATAAAATCTGTAGTATAGAATTATTGTTACTTTATAAACAATAAAGATTCAACTCAATTTAATTTTTTTTAAATAATCAAGAGTAATTCAAACAAAAGTTACTTTTTACAAAATAAGTCAACTCTAACTCCTTCATGTAATTTTTTTTTTTAACTTCTAAGTTCTACCACCTCTAATATTCAAGAATTATTATTATTATTATAAATATGAATTTCTTAATATTTCAAAATCGCTGCTAACTTTCTAAATTGACTTCATTAGCAAGATCAAAACTTTAATAATCATGTAATGACCTTAAAGACAAGGTCTATCAATCGATAATTAGTATCACATCGATTAAATTCATAATTTCAAACATATAGTAGCCCGTCAATAGAAAAAATTATTTCTAACTATCCACTATAACAAAAGGGCAAAAAATCAAAGTTATAAACACAAATCCAATCAAAAGGTAATTAACTCAATCATGTCAACAATTTAAATTAATTTAAATTTTAAGAAATAATTTCCTATTATATTTAATCACTTAAATAGGAACCTAAAATCCACAACGCAACACAATTAGAGTAAATAGATAGTAAATAGTTAATTTGTAACTTCAAAAATATGTACAATTATAAAAAAACATACATCACATAACACAATAATAAAACGAGAGAAAAAACATGAAAGTGAAAATAATTAATACACAAGAAAACACCATTGACTCGACTAACATTTGACTCACATTGAATCGACACTAAACCCACTCGGCCTGATTGAATAGACCTGCTCTGATACCACTAATGTGACACCCTAAACCCCAAAATAATATATAATAATAATAATAATAATAATAATAATAATAATAATAATAATAATAATAATAATAATAATAATGTATATTATATTTCTATAAAATTTGCAGGAGATAAATAAAAATATGTTTCCAAGAAAAGAAAAACTTTTATTTTTTGATTAGGATATCACGTTTATCAAAAATCAAAAGGAACACTTTAAACTTATTTTTTCCGTTAAAATAATGTAATCTCAATAAACTTGTTTTAAGTAATATTACTTGATTTAATTTAAAAACTTATTAGTACTTCTAAGATTTTCATCCAAAATTTCGTTTAAAATTAAATAAGTAAAATACAAATTAAACTCTTATTCCCGGTATCACCTATCGGAGCGTGGTTCCTCCCAAACTTGAACTTCAAGATTCATTAACCTGTAACAACTGCAATTTTGCAAACGCATGGCCAAGCCAGTCAAACACAAACAACGAATGAGGTGAGTTTCGAAATCATGATGACAATATAATACAAGTAAGAAGAGCACGAAAACAATCATAATAGAACTGTATAATTAAACAAAAATTCCATCAAGAAAATATCACAATAAAATACAATGTTATGCTATGCATGAGCTTAGACTCTACTTCACAATGTAGTACCATTCTAACTCTGAAGTACTTGGTTAGGAGGCTTGATACTACCCCACCATCCCGGTGGACAGACAACTCAAATTGACCTTGTCTTCATAGATCCCCTCATCTTAACCCGAGACACATATACGTAATAGTCGAGGTAAACACGTGTTGCGTGGTAGCTCCCGACATTTGGAGTGCTACCTCGAAGTCACCTAGAAATTCCCCACCCGAATACCTCCAAGGTCTAACAATCTTGCCTTAAGGCTCGATAGTAGACCGCCACGATAAGGTTCATTCAGTTGTGCTTCCCCGGAATCACTAAGCTTGTCAAACCCTACATATATGATGACAAAATAATATTTACTTCACAAATTCTCAATATTTATTTTCTCCCCTCGTTGGCCTATGATACTCCATTAAGACCGTCATCTCAAACACAAATTGGGATCACAATTATTTTTCCAAATATGGGGTTATTTCAATATTCTCATCACAACATCACTATCATTAATCATATCTCATCACATAAACTCATCACATATTTATACCATCACTATCATCAATCATACATCATCACATAGGCTCATCACTATCTTTATTTTTTGACTTTTGTCCTTTAATCGATCTAATTCGACTGTTTATGGATAAACGTAAAAAATAAATTATGAGAAAATGCTCTAAAAACTAAATTTCAAAATTCGGTCAAGGAAAATTATCATACATTAGAAACCAATCAGTGGATAATATAGCCACTTTTAACACGATCGTTTTGGCGTTGGTTTCACTCAAATCAGACTTACGGTAAAGAAGAATGGTGCAAAATAACAAATTTTAAAAACAGAGAAATCGGGTATTTTAGGGAGAAATTCGGGTTGTTAAAAATCTGGAAAATTATGTTTCATTGAATAGCTAAATAAGTAAAACAACATACTCAAATTTGGACGAAAGCGGAGAAACTTTTCTGGGCCGTAATCAATGAACGATATCAATTTTCTTCTTTTTCTCTCAATGTGCGGCTACCCTATTTTGTGTCCAGCTTACTCTCTCTTTCTCATGCCCTTCATTCTTGTTATTTTCAATTACTATTTAATTAGATTTTACTCTTAAATTTTTGCCAAATCCATAAAACAAATTTTACTTATCAAAACAATTTTTTTTAACACTTTTTTTTCAAACATAATTTAAACGCTAACAGCAGACCACCACGATCAGACTTATTCAGTTGTACTTCCCCGGAACCACTAGGTTTTTCAGACCCTACCTATATGATGACAAAATAATATCCACTTCACAAATTCTCAATATTTATTTTCTCCCCTCGTTGGCCTATGATACTCCATTAAGACCTTCATCTCAAACACAAATTGGAATCACAATATTCTTGTCACAATTTATAACATCACTATCATTAATCACACGTCATCACATATACTCATCAAAATCTTATAACATCAATCTCATCAATCATACATCATCACATAGACTTATCACAAATTTATAACATCATTATTATTAACTATACATCATCATAATCACGTAAAACTTATCAAAATGCATCCACCTGTTATTATCACATCACCTAAACATGTCTAATCAAACATATACATAAAATTCATTTGACATCCAATATCACAATAATACCAAATATCACACATTTAACGATAATAAATCAAATATCACAATAATATCAAATGCCACACATTTAACGAAATTAAATCAAATATCACAATAGTATCAAATGCCCAATATTTAACGAAATTAAATCAAATATCACAATAATATTAAAAACCACACATTTAACGAATCAATCAACACCTTATAAGTATTTCTATTCTATATTTTAATCTCACAATTTCTATTTTGCATATTAATTTATGACTCAAAGGGCTACTGCCGTACGTAGCGAGCCCTAGATGAATCATTGAGAAATATGGTTTTCCCGTTCATCTTACAATATATTATACTCATGAATTCAAACGTTCTCTCACCCCTTACCTTATTTTGACGCTTTCACACACGAATACGATTCCACGATCACATAACATTTGTTCATTAACTCTTTGTCCTTCAATCGATCTAACTCGACAGTTTATGGGTAAACGTTAAAAATAAATTATGAGAACATACTCTAAAAACTAAAGTCGAAATTCGGTCAAGTAAAATTACCATAAATCACAAAACCAATAAGTGGATAATATAGCCACTTTTCACACGGTCGTCTTGGTGTTGGTTTCACTCAAATCGGGCTTACGGTGAAGGAGAACGATGCAAAATAACGAATCCTACAAACGGAGAAGTCGGGAATTTTAGAGAGAAATTGTGATTATTAAAAATCTGAGGAAGTATGTTTATTTGACTACCTAAATGGATAAAACAACATGCTGAAATTTGGACGAGGATGGAGACAATTTTCTAGAACAGTTATTGATCACCGGTGGTGCCAAACAATAGGCTTGTTGATGGGTATACTCTTGGCTTATACGACAGCTCCTTTATTACTTTTCTTATTTTTATTTTATTAACATAATTAGGGTTAACATAAATGGATCAAACCCATTTGTCCCTTATTTAATTTATGTTTTACTTTTATTATTATTATTTTTATTTTGCTAAAACAAAATTAATTGTTACTTAATCTCATTTTTTTAATACTCTTCCAAACATCATTAAATTTTCAAAACATTACTAATATTTCATAATTAATATATGATAAATTAGAGTAATTAAAATAATTAACCTTTAAAAAAATACATATTATTAATAACCCAAACTCTCATATTCAAATTAATCACTATAATTGTACTATTTTTTTTAAAAAATATTCACGTTATAATAATACTATCATTAGAGAATAGTCAAAATTATAAAATAAATAAATATAGCATCAATCTTTATGTTAATTACTAAATCATAAATATATATATATATATATATAAATTACCAACTCACATATATACGTAAAATCGCCTAAATCTTATTCTCTAAAATATTTACACTAATATACTATTATTTTTAGAAAAATATATAAAATAATAAAATATAACATTTATTATTCATATCACTTATTTGGTCAAATATGTACAAGATTAGCACTTCATAGAAAACAAACCTATAAGAAAAATTAATCATAAAACTAATCAACATATATTCTAAAATAATTTTAACACCAAATTAATTATCTAAATTCCTATTTAATTAATAAAATAGTTTATTATAAAATTTGGGGTTTTACAATTCTCCTTCCGTTAAATAAATTTCGTCCTCGAAATTTGAAGTGAACAATAACTGAACCGATATCTAACTAACCTCCCTCAAGATTCAAACTTAGTCAATAAAGTTATGTAAGATATTCACTACTCATTTAAGCATCACATGTCAAGAATCAATTAGCTTAGCATGATATGCTAACATGACACAATGAATGATTTAAATAATCGCAACTAATATTTCAATCATGCACGAAATACCACACTTACCCACTATAATTTGGGAAGGAAAAAAAACTATTGGATTTAGTAACCACAAACTTACTACCTCAAGTTAAATTAAGCGAAAATATGCCAAATGTTTCTCAACAAGTTTCACTTAAGTAAGAAAGATAGAACAATATTTCAATTATTTCATACCCTTAAGAATTTCAAATAGAGACACACATAAGAATTCGTATCATGACCAATTTTTTAGAAATCAAGAACTAGAGTACATAACCGAAGTGGAAGAGGACAAATATTTTCACATAGTTTCAAAACACACTCCAACCTAATATTCATGTCATGTAATCAGTTATTAGCATTCAACATTGATGTTACATAAGACTCACAATTATTCAAAGTTGTATAAGAGATGAACATGGTTTGTAACTATTTTCAAAATAAAACTAACAAGTATTTATAACAATAATAACAATGGGTTATTGTTGCCTCTTTTATCAACGATGAGTCATTGGGGTAGCTAGTCCCTCCTACTCATGTAGTAAACCACTTAAGGTAATCATAATTGTAGTCATTCAAATTCAAATATGGGTAATTAAAAGTATCTTTAGCATGATCCAAGAGTGCGGAGATGGCGCCACAACTCCTACTCCTTACTTCAAGTTAAAAACCCATTTAATTACACCTTTCTAGTAATTTATTTGTAATTTACAACTAGTTATAACAACAAAAATAAGGACACTTGCATCAATATGAATCACCAATTAAAATAAATAAATATAAAATTATTTTACTTTTAAACACCCTCAATTACTCTAAAACTATTCACAAATTCCCAACACTTAGAATGCCTGAAACATAAACACTTTCACCTTCACCTAATCACATATACATGCATATAAGTAATTGAGTAATTGGCATCATGATGTAAAATATTCTCATAGCAATCCAACAACAAAAAATTTATCACAATTAAATTAATAATTTACCTTTTTTTTAATCACTCTTTATCATTTAACAAAAATTGAAACAAAGATTTTTCAATTAGCAAGTAAAGTAAGCAACTATTTTTACTCGAAGTTAATATAACAATCATAAAACTAAAATAAATATCGTAGTACATAAATCATTTTAGTGGTTAATCAATACTCTAACATTTGATTTCAAACACTTAAATTATTTTAAAAAGATCACTAATCTTTTAATACCATAAAATAATATTGCTTCATAATTTCAAACTTTTCCTTGGATTACTTAATTAATAAATATTACGATTTTTTTAACTACTTTTAAAATCAATAAGATTACTAAAATTTCGCCAATATCTTAACCACCAAAAAATCTCTCAAGATATTTAAGCACTCTTAAAATCATTTTTTTTTCAACCTATATTTTGAAATCAAATCAAATCATGTATATAGAATTAGATACAAAATTTTCTAATTCACCAAAACTTCTAAAATAGTTATATTCTTTTTTCCTGATTTCTAAAACTATTTTTACGACAAATCTTTTAGACTTTTTTTTTTTATAAAAAAACAGCACATAGTAAAACTTGGCGTAAATTATTTTTCTCTTGTGTGACTAATCTAAATTTTAAATAAAATCATCATAAATATATATTTTTATTATTATTTTAAGAATCAACTCAACTCCAACACAATCTAATTCTCTAAAATAAGTCAACAATAATTCACACAGAAAATATTTCCTATTATAAAATAAAGCAAATTTAATCCCTTCACAATTCTTTGTTTTTAAAAGTCTAACTATAAAATTTCAACCAACCTTGAATATTCAAGAATTACTGTTGCTAATAATATGAATTTTATACTATTTCAAAACCATAAAGAATGTCCTAAATTAATTTCAAAAGCAATATAATGACATTAATCATTTAGATACAACCATCAACACTTTCAAGTGATTTAAAATTAAAATCCACGCTTTAAAATACCTTTTTTTTCTCTTCTCTTTCTCAATTAGTAGACATATTAACATGTGACCCCCCATTTTTTTTGTACCATTATAAATCACTACTGAGTTCTTAAAATCTAAAACTATAATATCAAGTTATACTCTAATGAGTTCATAACATCAAAATCAGTCAATCAATCATTCCAAAGGAAATATCCCAACACACTCGCTATTCAATAGTCATATCAACCACTCTAAACCAACATAACAAGGATTTTCTTAAAAATTACACATAGTAAAATATGGTGTAAATTTTCAGCTATTTTAACAATAAAAATTCAACTCAATTTAAATTTTTTTTAAATAATCAAGAGTAATTCAAACAAAAGTTATTTTTCATTTTACAAAATAGGTCAACTCTAACTCCTTCACGTAATTTTTTTCTTTTTAACTTCTAAGTTCTACCACTTCTAATATTCAAGAATTATTATTATTATTAATATGAATTTCTTAATATTTCAAAATCGTTGCTAACTTTTTAAATTGACTTCATTAGCAAGATCAAAACTTTAATAATCATGTAATGACCTTAAAGACAAGGTCTATCAATCGATAATTAGTATCACATCGATTAAATTCATAATTTCAAACATATAGTAGCCCGTCAATAGAAAAAATTATTTCTAACTATCCACTATAACAAAAGGGCAAAAAATCAAAGTTATAAACACAAATCCAATCAAAAGGTAATTAACTCAATCATGTCAACAATTTAAATTAATTTAAATTTTAAGAAATAATTTCCTATTATATTTAATCACTTAAATAGGAACCTAAAATCCACAACGCAACACAATTAGAGTAAATAGATAGTAAATAGTTAATTTGTAACTTCAAAAATATGTACAATTATAAAAAAACATACATCACATAACACAATAATAAAACGAGAGAAAAAACATGAAAGTGAAAATAATTAATACACAAGAAAACACCATTGACTCGACTAACATTTGACTCACATTGAATCGACACTAAACCCACTCGGCCTGATTGAATAGACCTGCTCTGATACCACTAATGTGACACCCTAAACCCCAAAATAATATATAATAATAATAATAATAATAATAATAATAATAATAATAATAATAATAATAATAACAAACATATGGTAGCCAATCAAAACGATTAAATTTAATCGATAATTAGTATCACAACGATTAAATTCATAATTTCAAACATATGGTAGCCAATCAAAAGAAAAAAATTATTTCTAACTATCCACTATAACAAAAGAGCATAAAAAATCAAAGTTATAAACACAAGTTCAATCAAAAGGTAATTAACTAAATCATGTCAACAATTCAAATTAACTTATATTTTAAGAAATAATTTCCTATTATATTTAATCACTTAAATCGAAACTTAGATTCCACAACGCAACACAATTAGAGTAAGAAGATAGTAAATAGTTAATTAGTAAATTCAAAAATATGTACAATTATACAAAAGCATACATCACATAACACAATAATATAAAGGGGAAAAAACATGATAGTGAAAATAATTAATACACAAGAAAACACAATTGACACGACTAATATTTGACTCACATTGAATCGACACTCAACCCACTCGGCCTGATTGGACAGACCTGCTCTGATACCACTAATGTGACTCCCTAAACCCCAAAATAATATATATAATAATTTATATAATATTCCTATAAAATTTGCCGCAGATAAATAAAATTTATTTTCAACAAAATAAAAACTTTTATTTTTAATTTAGGATATCAAGTTTCTCAAAAATAACATAAAACACTTTAAACTTAATTTTTTCATTAAAATCGTGCAATCTCGATAAGTTTGATTTAAGTATAATTATTTGGTTTAATACAATCTAAGGTTTTCATACAAAAATTTGTTTTCAAATTAAATAAGAAAATACAAATTATAACCCTTATTACCGGTATCACCTATCAGAGTGGGGTTCCTCCCAAACTTGAACTTCAACACTCATTAACCTGTAACAACTGAGATTTCGCAAACGCAGGGCCAAGCCAGTCAAACACAAACAACGAAGGAGGTGAGTTTCGAAATCATGTTAATAGTATAATATAAGTAAGAAGAACACGCAAACAATCATAATATACCGTATCATAATCACATTACAATGTATCAAAATATTTTAAGTAAATAGTACCATATTATAACATCAAAGTCACTCAAGTAAAATAATCATCTCATTATAATATGTATCAAATCATCTAAGGGTAATTATTATTACTTTTGAAACACATCAATCACAACAAAACAATCACAAGGAAATGCAATAATATACATGAGCTTAGACTCTACTTCACAATGTGGTATCATTCTAACTCTGAAGTACTTGGTTATGAGGCTTGATACTATGTCACCATCCCGGTGGACGGAAAACTCAAATTGGCCACGTCCTCATAGATACCCTCAACTCAACCTGAGACATATATACGTGATAGTCGAGGTAAACGTGTGTTGCGTGATAGCTCCCGACATTTGGAGTGCTACCTCCAAGTCACCTAGGAATTCTCCACCCGAATACTTCCAATGTCTAACAATCTTGCCTTAAGGCTCGACAGCAGACCGCCACGATCAGGCTCATTCAGTTGTACTTCCCTGAAATCACTAGGCTTGTCAGGCCCTACCTATATGATGACAAAATAATCTTCACTTCACAAATTCTCAATATTTATTTTCTCCCCTCGTTGGCCTATGGTACTCCATTAAGACCTTCATCTTAAACACAAATTGGAATTACAGTATTCTCATCACAATTTATAACATCACTATCATTAATCACACGTCATCACATAGACTTATCACAATCTTATAACATCAATCTCATCAATCATACATCATCACATAGACTTATCACAAATTTATAACATCATTATTATTAATTATACATCATCATAATCACATAAAACTTATCAAAATGCATCCACCTTTTATTATCACATCACCTAAACATGTCTAATCAAACATATACATAAAATTCATTCGACATCCAATATCAAAATAATACCAAATATCACACATTTAATGATAATAAATCAAATATCACAATAATATCAAATGCCACACATTTAACGAAATTAAAACAAATATCACAATAATATCAAATGTCCAATATTTAATGAAATTAAATCAAATATCACACATTTAATGAATCAATCAACACCTTATAAGTATTTCTATTCCATATTTTATTCTCACAATTTCTATTTTGCATATTAATTAATTTATCACTCAAAGGGCTACTGCCGTACGTAGCAAGCCCCAGATGAATCGTTGGGAAATACTGTTTTCTCGTTCATCTCACAATATATTATTCTCATGAATTCAAATGCTCTCTCACCCCTTACCTAATTTCGATGCTTTCACATACGAATATTGTAAGACCCTTATTTTTAAATTCTAAATTATACAATTTTAGGGTATTTTATGTTGAATTTCTTAGGATTTTAGCCTAGTTTTTGGTATTTTGTGAGTTAAATGCCGAAAATATATTTTTGGAAATCCGATTACATTTTTTTGTCGGAGAATAATTTATTTACGTTACGAAAAATTTAATATCAGACAATTTTATTAAAAAGATGACTAGTTGCTGAAAATTTATCTGTTAATTTGTTGCGATGAGAGTAGATATTTTTATCAAAATAATTTGAGATGTTAGTGAAGTGATGTGTGTAAGAGTTGCTAGATATTTGTTGGTTTGGTTTTAAGTATAATATATATATATATATATATATATATATATATATATATTGTTATATATATTGGAAAGGAAAGGAAGAAAACAGAAAACAGAGGAAACGACGTGGATTCATCTCCCTCGTTCTTCCTTCTTTTCTTATTTTGCTTTCTTTTGCTTCAAGAAAAGAAACCCAAGGCTTGGTGAGTGAGAAAGAAAAAATTCCTCAGCTTCCTTCTTCTTCTTCTCTGATTCGAAAACAAAGAAAACTGTGTTAGGGGTTTTCAAAACCGTCAAACACAAATCTCCGCTTTTCTTCGACTTATGATATTCATTTCGAGAAGTGGCAGAAGAAAAAGTTGCTCATCTCCATGCTGCAGTGCTAGTGAGCTAACTTTTGAAGTGACGACGCGAGCGGAAATTTTGTTGGAAATAATTGTGGTGTCGTAATCGTCTATTAAAGCTACCGTTAAGGTAAGGGCTCCTTCCAAATTTCTAGTTTGCATATAGGACTCTATATGTGTACTTGTGGAAGACGAATTTTAATGTGATTTATGAGTGTTTGTGGAAATTGAATTTGGTGGTTTATGTTTGAAAATGTGGAGTTTTGAATTTGGTGACTTATGGTTGAAATTTGTGGAGATCAAATTTGGTGATTAATGTTTGAAAATTTTGGAGATTGAATATGGTTGATTTATGTTGAATTTGGGGAGAATTAAATTTAATATGATTATGTGTTCATAATTAATATTATGAATTTTTTATATGTGTTTTATGTGTGGATTTGTGAAAAATGAATTTAAGGTGAGTTAAGTGTGGTTGAGGAAATTGTTTTGATGTGTTTGAGGGGTGGTTTGTTGAAATTAATTTGGTGTAAAATTATGTTTGAAATTGTGAAAATTAATGGGTGAATTATGGTTGAAATATGTGGAGTTGTAATATGGGTGATATGTGGACTAAATTCTGTGGAATTGAGAAAATTGAAATTGATGGGTGAATTGTTGAATTAAATTTGAAGTGGTTAATGAGTGAATATGTGGAGATTAATTTGGATGTGATTATGTGCTCATAATTGATATTATGAATGAATGTGGTGTGATTATGTGCAATGTTTAAGTGGTGACCGCGATTGGCCACGATGTTAAGTGGTGACCGTGATGGGCCACATAATGGTTCCATCAGTTGATTGGTTCATCTTATCCTTACGAGGATTTAACTAGTGTTTTTCCGTGAGAGGCTATACCATAGTAAATCGTGTTTGTCCGTGAGAGACTCCACGGGTGTTAGTCCGTGAGAGACTCCACGGGTGTTGGTCCGTGAAAGACTACACCATCGTAAATCGTGTTTTTCCGTTAAAGACAACACAGGTGTTTGTCCGTGAGAGACTACACCATAATAAATTGTTTTTGTCCGTGAGAGACTGCACGAGTGTTTGTCTGTGAGAGACTACACCATAGTAAATCGTGTTTGTCCTGAGAGACTGCACGGGTGTTTGTCCGTGAGAGACTACACCATAGTAAATCGTGTTTGTCCATGAGAGACTGCACAAGTGTTTGTCCATGAGAGACTACACCATAGTAAACCATGTTTGTCCGTGAGAGATTGCACGGGTGTTTGTCCATGAGAGACTACACCATAGTAAATCGTGTTTGTTTGTGGGAGACTGCACTGGTGTTTGTCTGTGAGAGACTACACCCTAGTAAATTGTGTTGTCCGGGAGATACTGCATTCGTGTTTGTTCGTGAGGAACTGTACGTTTAGGATTTACGCCCCTCGCAGAGGTTTTTGTTTGGAGTTGTGGTGTAAGACCTGTGATAGGCTACACTTTGATAAATCGTGCGGGCATGTGATAGGTGGCACATTGGTAATTAGTACTGGTCTGTGAGAGAATGTACAATTACGATTTACGCCTCTCAGGGAGAGTTTTGGTTGGAATTTCGAAATTCATGCATTTTGGCATATACGCATTGCATTAGGGTGCTTGACACGCGAGTCATGTTTGACATACTGTGATGATTGTATATACATGCTCAATTGTTGTTTGTGATTGTGTCGTAATTGATGAGTGTGATTGTGTCGTAATTGATGAGTGTGATTGATGGACTTTGTGTTGTAAGTGTTGAATGATTTTGAAACGTTTTCGAAACTGAAATCTGCATTATTATGCAGTTGTATTCGAATACGAGGGTCTTGTATTCAAATACATTTAAGTGAGTTTCGCTACTGACTTAGCACTTGTATTCGGCTACAAGGATGCTGTAGTCAAATACAGTTGTGCTGATTTTTCACTGTTTTGCACTTGTATTCGGCTACAAGGATGTTGTAGTTGAATACAGTTGTGCTGATTTTGCTACTGACTTATGAATTAGCATTGTATTCAAATACAAGGATGTTGTATTTGAATACGACAGTGCAGTTTTGTCAAAAACTTCATTTTTCAACTTGTTTATGCATGTTTGACATATGAAAATCCTTTCAAGGAGTATGCTAAGATGAAAGGTCATTTCGTGCATTTAAAATTTAAATGCTAAGTGATATTTGTTAATTTCGGTTGGTGACCTTTACAATTATTGTGGAAATCTAGGTTTTGCCCTCAGATGAGAACCAGGATCATTCTACCAGTTAGTACCTTGGAGATGGGAAGGTAGTTAGTCATACCTGACCGATGTTGTGTCAGAAGGATCTTGCGGGGAACATGAAGATCACTCGGGTTATATAGTTTTTTTGTAGCATGATCAGATTAGATGGTTGTATAGGGGCTAAATGTCTTTCTTTTGTGGATGTATTTATTTCAATTTGGAAGATTGTACATATACATCATATTGTCTGCTTGACTTTTATTTTGATGGGTCTTTGTACCACTTTTTGATGTGACGTGGGGGGGTTAAAATTCTTGGGGCAGTGCTTTTGTACAAGTGTCTGCCGAGAATACCCTAGGGGTATGAGCTATGTCTGATAGGTCTCATAGCTCCTGTGTATTTTGCTGTTTAAATACTTTGGATTTTTTGTTTCAAAAACTATTTCCGCTGCTTGTAAATATTTGTTGACTTTTGTCGTTATGTTACGACTTAAATATTTTATCCAAAAGTATTTCTTCCTTTATTTTTGAAATTTGATTTTTGTTTTGAAAAAAAAAATGGGCTGTTACAAATACGATTCCACGAGCAAACAACCTTTGTTCATTGACTCTTTGTCCTTCAATCGATCTAACTCGACAGTTTATGAGTAAACGTTAAAAATAAATTATGAGAGCATACTCTAAAAACTAAAATCGAAATTCGGTCAAGTAATATTACCATAAATCAGAAAACCAATCAGTGGATAATATTGCCACTTTTCACACGGTCGTTTTGGCGTTGGTTTCACTCAAATCGGGCTAACGATGAAGGAGAACGATGCAAAATAACGAATTCTACAAATGGAGAAGTCGGATATTTTAGAGAGAAATTGTGATGGTTAAAAATATGAGGAAATATGTTTATTTGACTACCTAAATGGATAAAAACAACATACTGAAATTTGGACGAGGGAGAAAATTTTCTGGAACAGTTATTGATTCTCAAGCTTGTTGATGGGTTTACTCTTGGCTTATACTGCTGCTGCAGCTCCTTTCTTACTTTTTTTATTTTTATTTTATTAACATAATTAGGATTAACATAAATGGGTCAAGCTCATTTGTCCCTTATTTAATTTATGTTTTACTATTATTATTTTTATTTTGCTAAAACAAAATTAATTGTTACTTAATCTCATTTTTTTAATACTCTTCCAAACATCATTAAATTTTCAAAACATTACTAATATTTCATAATTAATATATGATAAATTAGAGTAATTAAATTAATTTAAATTTAAAAAAAATACAAATTTATTAATAACCCAAACTCTCATATTCAAATTAATCACTATAATTGTACAATTTTTTTTTAAAATACACACGTTATAATAATACTATCATTAGAGAATAATCAAAATTGTAAAATAAATAAATATAGCATCAATCTTTATGTTAGTTACTAAATCATAATAAATATATATATATATATATATATATATATATATATATACCAACTCACATATACACGTAAAATCGCTTAAATCTTATTCTCTAAAATATTTACACTAATATACTATTATTTTTAGAAAAATGTATAAAATAATAAAATATAACATTTATTGTTCATATCACTTTATTTGGTCAGATATGTACAAGATTAGCACATCATAGAAAACACACCTATAAGAAAAATTAATCATAAAACTAATCAACATATATTCTAAAATAATTTTAACATCAAATTAATTATCTAAATTCCTATTTAATTAATAAAAAAGTTTATTATAAAATTTGAGGTATTACATTTTATATTATTTATTAATAAATTTATTAATTATCATTTAATAATTACTGATATTTTATAAATAAATAAATAAATAAATGGATAGAAATTTAAAGTGAGGTGTATGGATTTTTGAAAAACCGTCTTCTTCCGTGCCACGGCGGTTTGCCACCTCTTTTTTTTGTAACTTTTGATTTGACTTAAGGACCAAAACCAATTGTCTATGATTTTACTAGGACTAAATTCAAACAAAAAAACTTACGAGAATTAAAATAAAAAAGTGATATATTTACAAAGACCAAAAGCATATTTAAATCAAAAGAAAATTATAAATGTATAAATGGAAAGCTTGAAAATAAATATAAGTGATTAAAAAATTAATTTATTTTAAGCATAACTATAAGTTTAAAAGAAAGTATCAAAACTTTATTATAAATTATCCACGTATCAATATTTTTCCAAAAAAAAAAGTCAAAAAAAGATATTCAATATATATTGATTACTATTTTTTATTCAGATTGAAACACATCAAGGTTAGAAAAGCATCATAATTATTTTTGTGTAATACTACTAGAAATCAGTGTTTTACCTACGGATTTAAGCTAAAATTCTGTAGAAACACACGTTACTTGCGGATTTATTGGCGGAACCATTTCCCCATGTAAAACCTTTGTGGATAACGGTTTCCTGATGATTTTTGAATCCGCTGGTAACATACCTGCGGATAAATCCGCAGGAAAAGTAAATAAATTCCGCAGCAAATATTTTATAAAATTAAGGCATTTTCTAACGAAATTCATGCAGAACAAATCTGCAGTACCATTTCTACGAATGTATTCCAAACGTATTTCCGCAGGAAATGTCACATGCAATTGATAATATGTTTCACATGAAAATTCATAGGTAAATTCATAGGTCACTTCTAGTAGTGTAAACACAAATAATTTTAATATTATTAAAATATATAATAGTTTTTTTTTTTTGCTAAAATTGATTTATAATTTTGGCTTGATTCAATATTAATATTAATGTTTAATCAAATAGTTTATACGTAAAAAAAATGTTAAAATTAAATAATATATTAATAATTAGTCATAAAAAATCATAAAAACTCAGATATATTTTCAATTATATATGTATTTATGGCAAATGGTTATTATGGAAATAAATGTGAGTTATGTTTGAATTAATGTAAAATATAGATACATAATAAATTATATTTTCAATTCTATATATACAAATATTTTTCAATTGGCTGGTCCCCTAATTTTTCTCAAAATAAATTTATAGTCCTTTCATTTCTAAATTTATATTTTTTCTTGGAAATTTTTGGTCCTTCATCATTTCTAATGATGTGACACTTTCTTTAATGACATAACACTTAGATGATATTTGTAAGTTGGATAAAATATTTTTCATGTCGTTATTGTTGTAATCAATTTTTTTTATATATTAAATATTGAGGATAAATTTATTTTATTTATAGATTAAAATATTTAATAAAATATTTAAAATTAATTTATATAACTTTTTCAATAATTTAAAATATAACATATCTATCTTTATATTATCTATTATTAATATCATGAACACATATTACGGATGCAACATGTAATACCCTGATATTTAACAGCGCGAATGTATTTTTTTTTAAAACAAATTCATAAAATAAAGAAAGGAATACTTTTGATTAAATATTTAAGTCGTAACATAACGACAAAAGCCAACAATATTTACAAGCAGCATAAATAGTTTTTGAAGAACAAACCCAAAGTATTTACATGACAAAATACATCGGGACTATGAGACCTATCAGACATAGCTCATACCCATGGAGTATTCTCGGCGGACACCTGTACAAAAGCACTGCCCCAAGAATTTTAACTTCCCCACGTCTCATCAAAAAAATGGTACAAGGACCCATCAAAATAAAAGTCAAGCTGACAATATGAGATATATGTACAGTCTTTCAAATTGAAATAAATGCATCCACAAAAGAAAGACAACTAAATCCTATACAACCCTCTAATTTGATCATGCTACAAAAAGCTATACAACCTGGGTGATCTCCACACGCTCTGCAAGATCCTTCTGACATAGCTTCGGTCAGGTATGACTAACTACTTTCCCATCTCCAGGGTACTAACCGGTAGGATGATCCTGGTTCTCATCTGAGGGCAAAGCCCAGATTTCCACAATAATTGTAAAGGTCACTAGCCGAAATTAACAAATATCACATAAGAAAATTCTTATATTTTCAAATGCTCAAAAGAACCTTTTGTCTTAGCATACTCCTCGAAAGGGTTTTCATATGTCCAAAAAATGCATAAACAATGTTGAAAAATGAAGTTTTAGCATACTACACTGTCGTAGCCGAATACAACTGAGAAAATGCAGATTTTCAGTTCTAAAATGGCTATGAATCAATGAACACTTCAAACATTAATATTATCAATTATGAACACATAATTAACACCAAATTAATCTCCACAAATTAACACCTCAATTAGACATCGAATATTCATAATATCAATTATGAACACATAAGTACATCAAAACTTAATCAACCCAACTTCACACCTCTAAGCAATTACGACAAATAACAACAACAACCGAATATGTATATACAATCATCATAGTACAAAAAACCTAAATCGTGTGCCAAACACTTTAATGCAATGCGTATATGCCAAAATGCATGATTCCAAAATTCCAAACCAAAACCCTCCTCGAAGGGGCGTAAATCATAATTGTACCGTCTATCACAGACCAGTACTAATTACCGAGGTGCAATCTCTCACGGATCAGCATGATTTACTAGCGTGCAGTCGCTCACAGACAAGCACGACATAAAAAGAGTGCAGTCGCTCACAGACCAGCACGATTTTCTAGAGTGCAATCGCTCACAGATGAGCACATTCTAGAGTGCAATCTCTCGCAGATCAGCACAACATACAAGAGTGCAGTCGCTCACAGACTAGCACGATTTTCTAGAGTGCAATCGCTCACAGATCAGCACATTCTAGAGTGCAATCGCTCACAGATCAGCACATTCTAGAGTGCAATCGCTCACAGATCAGCACATTCTAGAGTGCAATCGCTCACAGATCAGCACATTCTAGAGTGCAATCGCTCACAGATCAGCACATTCTAGAGTGCAATCGCTCACAGATCAGCACAACATACAAGAGTGCAGTCGCTCACAGACTAGCACGATTTTCTAGAGTGCAATCGCTCACAGATCAACACATTCTAGAGTGCAATCTCTCACAGGTCAGCACGATATACAAGAGTGCAGTCGCTCACAGACTAGCACGACTTTCTAGAGTGCAATCGCTCACAGATCAGCACATTCTAGAGTGCAATCTCTCACAGATCAGCACAACATACAAGAGTGTAGTCGCTCACAGACCAGCACAATTTTCTATAGTGCAATCGCTCACAGATCAACACATTCTAGAGTGCAATCTCTCACAGATCAGCATGACGCGACAATCCCCGCAAGGATAAGATGAACCAACAATTCACATGGCATCATCTCGTGGCCCATCACAGTCACCACTATCACCATTGCCCCATCGCGGTCACCATGTCTATGAAATGCATAAGCATACTCTAACTCTTTTCACCACAATCATTAAGTAAATGCAGCTATTAAAAGATTCTCCATTTTTAATACTCATTTACACTAATGATTTTTCATATACAACATAGAGCATAGTCAAACATATTTATTCACACCAATTTCAATTTCCAAAACACACATAAATCACATTTCCAAATTCAATCCACACAAATTGAATTAAATTCATTTTCCACCAATTCACACATAAATTTAATTAAATTCTCTTTCCACCAATCCACACATAAATTTTTTCTCAAAAATTCATAATATTAATTATGAACACATCAATTTAACTAAACATGAGTCACTATAATTTTTAAACATTAATCACCCATATTCAATCTCCACAATTTTCAACCATAAATCACCACAACAACATTAATATATCAGAGTTCTCCCCACCGCTAACTCGGTGCCAACGGTCTCAATTGCTTTTCGAGACTCAAGGAGCTAACTACATAAACATGAATATTTATAACAATTTGTTCACAATAAAACTAATCCAAACACATCAAAATTCCCAAAATTAAATCTTTCTCACACACCAAACTTTTAAAAGCAAATAATCTATATTATTTACTTAAAACTAAATAAAACAAATATTGTCCAAATTTCACATACACATACTCGACTATTAAAGCACCGAAATTTTTGAGTTAATAAAATACTCTAAACTTTTTTTTCTTTTTAAACTCAGTTCAAGAGAAATTAAAAGAGTAACATTTTAAACTCTAACCATTGTTAATTTCAATCTATCTTTTTGCTCAAACTCTTTAACTTAATTAAAATTTGAACTTTTTCACAACTTTAACAACTCTAAATTTTTCGTAAAATTTCAACTTTAGTTCAAACTCATTTATTTGAAAATAACTCATTACGTAACTCAAACTCATCAAATTTAATTACCGCCGTCACACCAACAACAATCAATTCAATTCCACAACACACATATAACACCTCAATTAAATTTCAACAATTCAAACATAACTCACCCAATTTCAGAACTCCATATTTTTACACATAACCCACCAAATTTCATCAATTCATTTTCCACAAAATCCGTAAAGAAATCACATCTCAAAAATTCATAATAATAATTATGAACATATAAATCACATCAAATATGGATCACCATAAACCACACCTCAAATTTAAATTTCACTAAATCGCACATAATCACATTAAATTCATTTTCTACAAATTCACACATCAAATACATCAAATTTCTTTTTCACAAAATCACAAATAATGTCCTAAATGCAAACTAAAAGTTTGGAAGGAGCCCTTATCTCCGTTGTAGCTTTAACGATCGACTACGGTACCGCGATTAATTTCGGTGAAAACTGCGCTTGCGTCGTCGCTTCCAAAGTTGGCTCACTAGCACCGTAGCGTGGAGATGAACAACTTTCTCTTCTGTCACTTCTCGAATCGAAGCTTAGATCTAGGAGAAAAGTGAAGATTTTTGTGTTCGTTGGTTTTGAAAGCAAAGAAAATTTGGAAAACAGATAAGGAGAAAGAAGAAGATGGAAGGCATACGGGAAAGCTACAGGGCAAAATGTTCTTTTCCTTTCTTTGCCTTTTATACACACATATGTACCTATATATATATATATATATATATATATATATATTATAATAATAATAAAATCAATTCTAAAACAAATATCTAGATATTTTTATAAAAATCATTATTACGTCTGTCACCTCACATCACACCACAAACCACTTTTTCAGAAAAATATCTACTCTCGCCGCAATTCAATCGACAAATGAATTTTTCTAAAAAATGCAGCATCTCAGAATTTTTTTTTCTTCGACAAAAGATTCACCGTAATTAATCTAAATTATTTATCGACAAATAATTTTAATCGGGTCTCCAAAAAGATATTTTTAGCATTTAGCTCACAAAATGCCATAAAATTAGCTAAAAAGCCTCAGAAGTTCAACACAAAATTCCCCAAAATACATAAATTAGAATTTAAAATTAAGGGTCTTACACAACATCTCTAATACATTATTTCTAGGAGTCATGTGTATGGATACAAATATACAAAATTGTTTTTATGCTTGTTTCTAGGATAAGTTTGTGATGCAAATAATCACTAGTATCACTTCTTAAAATATAAATTTCTAAATATTTTTAATAGATTTTTTAAATTATTAAAAAAAGTTAAATAAAATAAATTAATATTAAAAAATTTATTTAAATGTTTAAATTTTTAATATATATAAAAATAAAATAAATTTATTTTCAATATTTAATTTATAAATAAAATAAATTACAACAATAATAACATGAAAAATATTTTATCCAATTCAAAAATATAATTTAAGTATCATATCATTAATGAGATGTCACATTATTAAAAATGATAGAGACCAAAAAATCTAAAGAATTAGTTAATAGAAAAAAAAACCAATTTTAAAAATGAGGAGACTAAAAGTTTATTTAAAAAAAAAATAAGTGATAAAAAATACATTAAGTCTTTATTTTTAATCCAAATATTTTTAAACTATAGATCTACTTTGACCGCGGTTACATATTTTATTGAAATCTTTCGGTACAATATGAGCAGATATGGAAATCGGTAAAAAAATGAAATGAGCAACATTTTATAGTCAACAGAAAGAAAAAAATTTGGTGGACACCTCTTAGGATGAGTACTCCTTAAAAGGGATGTAGATAATGAGAGTGATAATATTGATGATGTGATACAAAGGGAGATATAAAAAAAAAGTGTTTGAATGAGTGTAGAGAAATTAAAAATGTACAATATCATTGTTGAAAATAAATAAAAAGTGTTTGAATGAGTGTAGAGAAATTAAAAATGTACAATATCATTGTTGAAAATAAAATAAAATTGTGCAACAAGCATGGTAACTATAATCCATTACTCCTAAAAGAGAAATATTTGCTGAAATAGTTATAAGAGTTTAGTTTTCATGCATGATCAGCATAAAAAAATTTATACAACAAATCATGATTAGGATCAAGTAATTATAATAAAAGTCAAAATATTATTAATAATCTAACTGTTGTGATTAAATGACAATGTAAAAATTCTTTACACTTAATGTATATATAAATTAAATTTATAATTATATATTGTGGGCTTCATATATAAGATATATTTTCAAGATAACTAATCAAATAAAATCCAAAAATAATCGCCACCTAAAAACTAAATCATATATGAAATACCAAATTGGATCTTATGTTGCAATACTACATATAGAACAATGTTGTATGGTTATTAGAGGAGAGAATGATAAATGAAAATTAAAAATGAGATGAGAAATAAAGAAATGAAGTGAGGGATAGAGAGGGCTGTAGAAAAACTTGCAATAGAGGATCCAAATTCATAAAATACAGATTCATCAAACATAGTAGTCAAGGTAATTTATTACATTTTCCCATAAGAAGTAAATAATGTATCTAGCATGTTACAAGATTGTTGGAACATAAGTATGTTATACTGCAAATTTAAAAATTTGTTGAAGTCCCACATTGAAAAGAAATATTTTTTGTAAATTTAAGTGGAAAGAAACTTGTTTTAAAATTCAAGTCCCACATTGGAAAGAAATATTTTTTGTAAATTCAAGTAGAAAGAAATATGTTTTTTAAAATTCAAGTCCCACATTGGAAATAATTTCTTTTGAAATCCCACATTGAAAAACTCTCATATTTTGTGTAGTTTCAACTCTATACATATTAAAGTCCCACATTGTTTAGAAAACATATGTGAGTTTGTTTCCATCACTATATAATGAGTTTCAAACTATTGTGAAAAGTACACCAAAGTTGGAAGCATTTTCCAACTTTCTCTTTTCAACCTTTTAATTTTCGAGCCACTTCTCCCCTTTCTGTTCGTTCCATATTTATGATCGGTCGTTGTTCCTTCGGTTTTTAGAGCAGTTGTTATGTCGTAATCCCTTTGTTTTTAGAGAGGTTGTTATGTCGTAGTCCATTTGTTTTTAGAGCGGTTGTTATGTCGTAATCCCTTTGTTTTTAGGGTGATTATTGTGCCGTAGTCCCTTTGTTTTTTTTTGTCTTTTTGAGCGATTATTATGCCGTAGTTATGAATGGTCATAGTACCACATTGAGAGTGACTTTAATCGTCATATTGAGAGTGACTTTAACTGTCATATTGAGGGTGTAATTCTAGAATAGTTTTCTACGATGCAGTGGAACTCCGATATAGTGAATCTGAGTTGTTTTATCTTGGGGCCTTTGTGGTTGACAGTCTGCCTTGCACAATTTGAGAAGTGCCGTGAAACGTCTTAAAGAGAGCGACCTAGTCCGCGACTCAACCCAATAATATATTCGGTGGCATAAATTGTGATTTTTAAATAGTTTTCTAAAACTCAAAAAATAACAATTTTAAGACGTTTCTTTCTGCTATGTCAACTGAAGAAATTACTGGATTTGGTTCTATTGCCTCTGATTTCAATAAACTTTTTAAGTTTGAAGCAAACAGAAAAGGATAAGAAAGCAAAAGAATTAACCTATTGGAGAATAATTATAAGAATTATATTCTTAATGAAATTTCTAATGATCTGTATATCTATTACAGTTCCAGCAATACTACTAAAGATGTTTGAGATATACTGAATAAGTAAGTTGTGAGATGCTACCCAGAGAATCAGATGACCGATGATAGATCTGTGGAGGTTGACAGATCCGTGGAGGCACACTCCCGTAAAATTCAGAAGATAACTCATGAGATCATCTATTAAGGTACGTCACTCATGGCATATTTAAATTAAATATCGAAATTTAATAGGTCTCTTTATGTTTGAATGTTGAAATAAATAAAATGTCTCTTTTTGCATATATGTTGTGTGATTTTAATTTTTAACATGCTATACTCTGTGATGTGAACACATATGATTTCAAAATTAAGTAACTTATGTTTAATTCCAGAGTTATTTTCAAATGACTTTGAAAAATGTGATGTTTATAGTCAAGTTAAAATAACAAAGAGTTCACATAAATTTGTGGTTAGAGAATTTGAGTCTTTAGATTTATTACACTTTGATATATGTGAACTTGATGAGACGTTAACAAGAAATGAAAAATAAAAGTGAAACGCTTAACATGTTAAGGATATTTGTAACTGAAATTGAAAATCAATTTAGTATAAAGATTAAGAGGTTCCAAGTATGATTCTAGTTTATTTAATGAGTTTTATAAATTGTTTGGAATTATACATGGAACAACTGCACCATAATTACTTGAAGTGAATGGTAAAGTTGAAAGAATAAAAAAAGGAATAGAACTCTTATTGAGCTAGTTGTTGCTAGTATGCTTAACTCTAGTGCTTCATCTCATTGGTGTACAAAAAATCTATTGTTTATTTGCTATGTTTTGAATAGAGTTCTTAAATCTAAAAACAAAATATCTCCTTATGAGATAGTGAAGAAAAGACAACCGAACTTGTCTTACTTTCAAACATGGGACGATTTGGCTTATGTCAGAATCCTCGATCCTGAGCGAATTAAACTCGACAGTAGAGCATATGAATGAGAATTCATTGGGTATACGGTAAAGAACAAAATGTATAGGTTTTATGACCTAAATACAAAAGTGATCATAAATTCAAATGAAGTTGACTTTTATGAAAATAAATCCCCTTTCAAATGGAGAAATAGTGGGGGCAGTGAATCAAGTCACATTCTTATATCTATAAGCACCAAACAAGACGAATCAGAAACTTGAAGAAGTAAGAGAGTCAGAGTTGCTAAAAATTATGGACCCGGATATGCAAGCTATACTTTAGAAGAGGATCCTGCAAATCTTTAAGAAGCTTTGTCATATTTTGATGCAGATTTATTACAAGAAGCAATAAACGGTGAAATGGACTCTCTAGAGTCTAACAGGACCTAACATTTTTTAGACTTGCCTCATTGTTGCAAATCAACAGGTTGTAAATGAATATTGAAAAAGAAACTAAAACCCAATGGATTGATTGATAAATACAAGGCACACTTATCCAAAGGTTTTAGACAAGGAAAATATAGATTTCTTCGACACTTTTCCACCAGTCACTAGAATAACATCCATTAGGATACTCATGTGACTAGCAACTATTCTTAACTTGGTGATACACCAAATGGATGTTAAAACAACTTTTTTAAAAGGTGATTCGAAAGAAGAAATCCATTTAGAACAACCTGAAGGTTTTGTAATTCAAAGACAAGAATACAAGGTCTGTATGTTAGATAAATCCTTGTATTGTCTTAAACAAGCTCCTAAGAAATTGCATGAAAAGTTTGATAACTTTATTATATCAACCAAGTTTAAAGTAAATGAAAGTGACAAATGTATTTACTACAAATTTGAAAATGACATTTGCACTATCATATGTCTCTATGTAGACGACTTACTCATATTTGATTCAAATATTTATGCTGTAAATATTGTGAAATCATTGTTGTGTAACAACTTTGATATGAAAGACCTCGAATAAGCGAATGTAATCCTTGAAGTCAAGATTACTAGGTCATAAAATGGAATTTCATTGGATCAGTCTCTCTATGTTGAAAAAACCCTAAAGAAATATAAATACTTTGACTGTAAACCTGCTTGTACACCATATGATTTAAGTGTGAAACTTTTCAATTACACTAGTGAAAGTGTTAGACAAATTGAATATGCGAGCATCATTGACAGCCTCGTGTATGCCACTGATTGTACTAGACCCAACATTACCTACGTCGTGGGATTATTATGCAGGTTTATCAGTAGACCTAGTATGGAGCATTGGCACGATATCGAAAGAGTCATGAGATATCTAAAAAGAACCATGAATCTCGGATTACATTATCAAAGATTTCCTACAGTCGTTGAAGGATACAATGATGATGATTGGAATATCTTCTCAAATAATTCCAAAGCAACCACTATATTTTGGAAATCGAAGAACAAACGATATTGGCTCAGTCGACTATGAAAGTCTAAAATGATAGCACTAGTTACTACTAGTAAAGAAGCGTGCTGGTTGAGATGCTTGCTAGTTGAGATCCCTATATGGGAAAAACCTAAGACATATAGATGTGTTGATCCACTGCAATAGTCCCGCGGCTATTGGGAAGATTGAGAATCGTTATTACAATGATAAGAGACGACAAATTCGTCGTAAGCAAAATGCCTTAAGATCCATTAATTCAGAATATGGATGATGCTTAGTTCCTCGATTCTGATTTCCATGGTTCCTTTGTCGCTCCTCATTGCCATTTGTTCGTGTTTGGTACTGATTAAGGTTGCCTCCTTGCATGCTTAATTGTGGGTTAAGATTTGACCCAGTTAGAGTATTTCTGGAATGGGTCCCCCCTGAACCCTCATTTCCCTTGTTTGGGCCTGGAAAAAAACCCAGTCCAGACCTATTTCTATTAGTAAGCCCATTACTTCCTTCTCTTCGCCCTTTCCAGTTTCGCGAACGACCTCCACCTCCACTTCCTCTGTAATTCAACATGCCCCGTAACTCTGTTTCAAAATCACGAGCCAATTTGATCGCCTCCACACGTGTCTTAGGGTTGAAGGTCCTTACTCGCAAATGTAGCTTTGGTTGGAGGCCACCCAAAAAATACCCAAGGTATTGTTCTTCAGGGAGACGCATAACCTGGGAAGAGAAATATTCGAAATCTGAAATATACTCTTCCACATCTCCAGTTTGTTGAAGATCTTTCAATTCTTCAAATGGATTATTGTTATTTCTTCCTCCATATCTCTCAAATAGCACTTCCTTCAAATTTAACCATGTGAGATCATCCTCCGTTTCACATAGAAGATTAAACCAATGAATGGTTACTCCCTCCATGCTAATTTTAGCCAAACGAACCCTTCACTTCTTCAGATATTCCTTATACCTCAAAATATGTCTCAGCTCGCGTGATCCATCCCACTGGATCGTCACCATCAAATGACGGCAGCTCCACCTTCTATACTGCCATCTTGTATTTCGTAATTGGCTCCTTGGTTATCTGCGACATCCCAGGTGTAGGCCGATTCAACAGTTTTGCAAACTCTGTCGAAATGACATGACAAAATTCATCCAAGGTTTGACGCATTGAACCTTCCATCTCAGCCATTCTTATCTCCAAAGCCTCAACTTTTTCAGACATTTTCAGTGGGATTCGGTTTCGCTAGCTTCTATCTCTATCCAGCAGGTCGGACCAATGATAGAACCACAATTTTATTGACTAGAATTGATGAGCTCTGAAGCTCTTACAATGCTGGAAATCTGAAAATGCAAAAAAAAAAAAAAAAAAAAAAAAAGAACTAAGCCAGAGTTCTTAGAACTCCTAAACAAGAGCAAATTGCTCCTAACCAGAGAATGAATTCCCCTAATTATTTCTTAGAATATTTCTTGAATATCTTCCCCTCTTTCTATTCTCTCATTCTTATAACATAAAATAAATGACATTAGTATTAGCTTTTACTACTTTCATTCATCCTTCTTGAAACTGAATGTCTTTCCCACTTCCCCTCTTTAATGGAATATCAATAGAATATTGTTACTAGCTTTTATTCCCTCCATCCATCATTCTAGAAACTGAATGTGTGTGAAGTGTGTGACTTGGTTGAGTGGGCCCCACTCTTTGTGTAACACCCCGTTTTTCAAAGCGAGGGTATATTTTTTTTTTTTCAAAAGTAATTAAACTAAAACAGAGAAATAGATAAAGAAAATGTCTTTGGATAAATAATTGAGTCATTATAATTTACAAACAGCGGAAGAGTTTCTCCAATTATAAATCCAATACATTTACACAACAACAAATGGTACATGGAACCCATTCAAGTAAAAAGTCAAACTGACAATATTAGTATAAGTACAGTTTTCCAAACTAAAAATACTCCAATCCAAAAAGAAGGACACCTAGTTCCTATACATCATCCTAATCTGATCATCCTACCAAAAAGCTATACACCCTGAGTATCTTCACGCGCCCCGTGAGATCCTCCTAATGTAACTGAAATCACGCGTTCCCATCTCCATTCCCGTCCGTAGGGTACGAACCGGTAGGATCGTCCTGACTCTCATCTGAGGGCAAAGCCCAGATTTCCACAATAATTGTAAAGGGTCACCAACCGAAAATAACAGATAACACATAACATTTAAGTTTTAAATGCACAAAATAACCTTTCAACTAAGCATGCACCTTAAAAGGATTTTCCATATGCTAAAAGTTCATATAATGCTTGCCAATTAACAATGAACTCAAAATGAAGTTCTCAAACCATCAAGTAATACATAACTGACCAAAGCATTGATAAATCAATTGAGCAATCGATTATCTAACTCAAAATAAGGACTTTTGCTGAGCCAATCGATTGCCAAATCGATTTGGTCAGTTCTGCTGAGTTTCTGCATGACCAAATCGATTTCTAAGTCGATTTTGTCAGTTCTGATGAGTCCCTGGGTTGCCAAATCGATTTCCAAATCGATTTCGGCAGTTTTGCTGAGTTCCTGCCTCTCTGCCAATCGATTTCCAAATCGATTTCTTAAAAGATTTTGAAAGATATATTTATACAATCGATTGGCAAATCGATTAGGTCAAAATGGTGAACTTCCTGCAACTCATCCAATCGATTGGGAAATCGATTTCCCTGATCGTTTTTCCAAAAATTCATGCATTAACTCAAGTCATTCCTAATCAAGTTCACAACCTAACACTTAGCAATTCCTACGCGATTACCACGACATTTGGGATCTCGATAACCATCATACTTACACACAACAATCAACACATAACACTTAGCATTTTCAACACAATTAATACAACATCATGGATTTCGAAATGGTATTGCAATCAAACATGTTATCACCAAATTCCAAAACATAACACTTAGCATTTATAACACATTACTACACAACAAAAATGAACCAACAGTTCACAAATCAACAGGGTGTAGTCTCTTGCGGACAAACACAATTCCCTCAGGAACGTAAGTCGTAAACGTACTACCTATCACGGGTCCGTACCGTTTACCGAGGTGCCACCTATCCCGGGTCAGCACAACTTACCAAAACATACACGAGTAAACGAGACATTAAGAGATTCCCCATTCTTAATTCTCGTCTAACTTAAACCAGGGCGTAGTCTCTCACGGACAAACCCCTGCGCAGTCTCTCACGGACAAACGCAATTCCCGCAGGAACGTAAGTCGTAAACGTACTACCTATCACGGGTCCGTACCGTTTACCGAGGTGCCACCTATCCCGGGTCAGCACAACTTACCAAACACAATTCCCTCAGGAACGTAAGTCGTAAACGTACTACCTATCACGGGTCCGTACCGTTTACCGAGGTGCCACCTATCCCGGGTCAGCACAACTTACCAAAACATACACGAGTAAACGAGACATTAAGAGATTCCCCATTCTTAATTCTCATCTAACTTAAACCAGGGCGTAGTCTCTCACGGACAAACCCCTACGCAGTCTCTCACGGACAAACGCAATTCCCGCAGGAACGTAAGTCGTAAACGTACTACCTATCACGGGTCCGTACCGTTTACCGAGGTGCCACCTATCCCGGGTCAGCACAACTTACCAAAACATACACGAGTAAACAAGACATTAAGAGATTCCCCATTCTTAATTCTCATCTAACTTAAACCAGGGCGTAGTCTCTCACAGACAAACCC
>NC_021164.2:25517734-25537306 GCF_000331145.2 Cicer arietinum | reverse complement strand
AACTAGAAGTTTGGAAGGAGCCCTTACCTTAGCGTTAGCTTTAACGTGGGTTTCCGGTACCGCGAGTAAAACCGGTAAAATATTCGTTCGCAACGTCGCCTCCAAATTGGTCCCCTAGCATCGTGGCGTGGTAGTGAGCAACTTTCCCTTCTAACTCTTCGCGAAATGAAGCTTGGATCTAGAAGAAACGGAGGGGTTTGTGTTTTGGATCTCAAATACCGTTTTTCTTCGTTTTCGAATCAAAGAGGAAGAGTGGAGTTGCGAAATCCTTGATCTAACTCTCACCCAACCTTGGGTTACTAGTTTTGAAGAAAAGAAAGCGACGAAAGAGAAAATGGGAGAAAGGAGGGATTTTGGCCGCGGGTTCAGAGGAAGAAGACGATGGAATGTGTTTTTCAGTTTTCTTTCCTTTTTCCTTTCCTCTATTCTCTTTCCTTTCTATTTCCTTTCCTTTCTTTTCTATTTCCTTTTCCTTTTCCCTCAAACAAACATATATACATAAATATATATTTATATATATATATATATATATATATATATATATTACTTACTTTTAATAAATATCTTCAAATACCTTGATATTTATTAAAATTACCATTCCACCCATAAGGCATAAAATTCTACGTAAAAGGTTCATCGCAGTTAATTTCAATTTATTTATTGACGAGAAATTCTAATTGGAATCAAAATATCTTTTTGATTATAAAACTCCCAAAATATTATTAACTTTGGCTTAAAAGCCTCCGAGCCAAAATCCAAAATACACAAAATACATAAAGTACACTTTAAAATTACGGGTCTTACACTTTGGGCCCTCATTCCTCTTAATTTGCAGTGTTCTATCATTGCCATCTGCTTTAATATGTGCCTTGTCCTCAAGGTTAACATTAAGACATTGATTCTGTAGCAAATTTTCAGGTTCCCAGTGAAGTAGCAATGTCGATTTACAAGGAACGGGGGTTTGAATTGTAAATATATCTATTTAAAAATTCCTGAAATAAACTCAAGTTTTAACTTAAGAATGATCTTGGTTTAGAAAATAGAAAACGGAGAACGTTCTTGGTTTTTGCTATAAAACTGAGAATGTTCTTGGTTAGCTTACAAAACAGAAAATCAGTTTGTGTTTTATCTTAGTTAATCAATCAAGCTTAATAAATAAAGAGATAAGATAGAGAGTACCATACAAAGATATATCATGGTTCACCCAACTCGTGCTACGTCCAGTCCTCACACTATGAGATTTTCCACTTAGTGTTTAAAACAAAGAACCTTCTTGATTTTACAGCACCTAGTTCAGATCAACTTTGATCTGTTTCAATCTCTATTACTTTCCACCCAGAAAGTAAATGCAACACCTATCTAACTTTGATAGGATTTAATACAATCTAAACAAACTATAATAAAACTCTTATAGTTTGAGTTTTTACAATAAGACTGTTTTTGATAGAATCTGAGATTTCTCAACTCTTGTTTGAGATTCGATTCTTTACAAATAAATCAGTAGTAATCACACAATCTGATGTTGGAATTTAGAACTGCTTCTTCTTTGTGAAAATTGAGAACTTCAAGTATGTGAGTGTGAATGATTATGGAAATTGACAGCACTTGAATTTCTTGCCTAATTTCTGGATATTGGCTTTCCTTTTATAGGCGTTTAGAAGCAATTAATAAGGGTAAAAAATAATTATCGGTAGTGCTCTATTAATTTTGACCAAAACCAATATATGAGAATAAAAATAATCCAGCCTTTGAATAATTTAAAACTGATTTGACTGAGTCTGTTACAGCCTTACTTAGTCAGTTTTGTCTTCTAGTTTAAGGGTCTTTGAAGCTTCTCACTTAATCTTTGATGCTACAGCTTCGATCTGGAGCCTTGAATCTAGCCAAAATAGTTTGGAGAAAGATTATAAGCCATTGCAGAAGTAAATAGAGCATTGTTGTAATTCTGCAGAAAACATAGATTGATTATCAATCTTGATCTGTCAATTTGATCTTTATGGAGATTTGATGATCAATCTGGAGTTCCTGTTTTGATCTTTCTGAATGTCTTTGTAATGTCTTATCATATACCAAGGTTAATCGAACTTTCTTGACAGTTTGATTTAAGTGGTTTCAAACTGTTTCAACTGGTCTGTTTTGAGTCCTTTTATTTTAATGATTCGAGAACCTTCTCGTACTGGGATGAATCTTAATTGTTCCTTGTCGTGTACTGATGATATTGGTATAAAATTCAAAGGCAAAGGCTTTGTTAAACTGGTGGAGATTGATTGGTCAAGATGTTGTGACGATCAATCTTGAATTTGGAGATCGTTCTCCGCTTTGTCCAGAATGATCTTGTTTCAGTTTTGAGTTGTTTTTCTTTGCTTTGCTTGATTCTGTTCTTTAAATAAATTCACTCAAAAGCACAAGTTAAATTAACATAACATTTAGAATCATAATTAACTATCTTAATTAACTTTTGTTTATTTTCATTAAAACTTTAAATATAGAGTTTGTCTCAACACCCAGCTGATGGTTTCCTTATTCCTTTCCCATGTTATGATTTTTCTTGGCTTTAGTATATTCGTGGTAACAACATTAAGTTCTTTTTCCTGATTGATTCTCCAATTCTCCGGATTTTGACACTGCAGCTTCAAAGTTTTCCCATTCCAGTCCAAGCAAATTGCCATTTCTTCCCAATCAAATAGCACCTTGCCTAACTTATGCAGCCAAGCCACTCCCAAAATCATGTCCTCACCTTGTAATTCGACTATGTAAGCTTCAACAATGATCTGTAACCTTCCAATTTGAATGTCAAACTTCCCACACTTCTCTGTTATGGCCACACAGAACTGTTTCCAAATCTCGCATTCGTAATAAGTATCTGTTCTACTGGAAGTTGCAGAACTGCAGCCATTTGAGAAGTCTCAAAATTGTGAGTAGCACCAGTGTCCACCATCATCGTGACCGGTATGCCCTTCACGGTACCTTCCAAATGTAGGGGAAAAGGGAACCAATTTCAGGTTCTACCTTGATCTGCTATTCTGAACAGCATCGTGGAGTGGCATCTAACTACAGTGTCTTCCTCCCTTTCCTTCATTTCAATCGCTAGGACTTCACTGGCATCGTCTATCACTTCATCATCTCCTAGAATAACCAAACGCAACTGTTTTTTAGCACACTGATGAAGAGGATGGAACCTTTCCCCGCATCGAAAATAGAGGCCTCGCGCCTTACAATCCAATAATTAAGAATATGGAAGATGCTTAGTTCCACGATTCCGATTTTCGTGGTTCCCTCGTCGCTCCTCATTGCCATTTGTTTGTGTTTGGTACTAATTAAGGTTGCCTCCTTGCATGCTTAATTCCGGGTTACGATTTGACCTAGTTAGAGTATTTCTGGATTGGGTCCCCAAAGAACTTGCATTTCCCTTGTTTGGGCCTGGAAAAAAACCCAGTCCAAACCCATTTCTATTAGTAAGCCCATTACTTCCTTCTCTTCCCCCTTTCCAGTTTCGCGAACGACCTCCACCTTCGCTTCCTCTATAATTCAACATTCCCCGTAACTCTGTTTCAACATCACGAGCCAATTTCATCGCCTCCACACATGTCTTAGGGTTGAAGGTCCTTACTCGCAAACGTACCTCTGGTTGGAGGCCACCCAAAAAATACCCAAGGTATTGTTCTTCGGGGAGACGCATAACCTGTGAAGAGAAATATTTGAAATCTGAAATGTACTCTTCCACATCTCCAGTTTGTTAAAGAACTTTCAATTCTTCGAATGGATTATCGCTCTTTCTTCCTCCATATCTCTCAATCAGCGTTTCCTTCAACTTTAACCATGTGAGATCATCCTCCGTTTCACATAGAAGATTAAAACAATGAATGGTTGCTCCCTCCATGCTAATTTTGGCCAAACGAAACTTCACTTCTTCAGATATTCCATGTACCTCAAAATATGTCTCTGCTCGCGTGATCCACCCCACTGGATCGTCACCATCAAATGACGGCAGCTCCACCTTCTTCACTGCCATCTTGTATTTCGTAATTGGCTCCTTGGTTATCTGTGACATCCCATGTGTAGGCCAATTCAGCAGTTTTGCAAACTCTGTCCAAATGGCATGATGAAATTCATCCAAGGTTTGACGCACTGAACCTTCCATCTCAGCCATTCTTATCTCCAAAGCCTCAACTTTGTCAGACGTATTCGGTGGCATTTGGTTTTGCTAGCTTCAATCTCTAGTCGGAAGGTCGGACCAATGATAGAAACCACAACTTTAATGAATAGAATTGATTAGCTCTAAAGCTCTTACAATGTTGGAAATCTGAAAATGCAGAAAAAAAAAGAACTAAACCAGAGTTCTAAGAACTCCTAAACCAGAGCAAATTGCTCATAACCAAAGAAATAATTCGCCTAATTATTTCTTAGAATATTTTGTGAATATATTACCCTCTTCCTATTCCCTCATTCTTATAACATAAAATAAATGACATTATTAATTAGCTTTTATTACTTTCATTCATCCTTCTTGAAACTGAATGTCTTTCCCACTTCCCCTCTTTAATGGAATATCAGTAGAATATTGTTACTAGCTTTTATTCCCTCCATCCATCATTCTAGAAACTAATGTGTGTGAAGTGTGTGACTTGGTTGAGTGGGGCCCAACTCTTTGGGTCTTCATTCCTCTTAATTTACAGTGTTCTATCAGATCCACTGCGATAGTACCGCGGCTATTACGAAAATTTAGAATCGTTATTACAACAATAAGAGACGACAAATTTGTTGTAACCACAACGCTGTTAGAGTTACTTTTTAAAAGAGTTGTTATAGTGGATGATGTATGCACTGATGAGAATTTATGAAATCCTTTGGTGAAAGGATTAGCTAGAGAGAAAGTCATAAATACATCCAAAAGGATAAGACTAATGTCTATTGAGTCTCTCATGATGGTAACCCGACCTAAAAGACTGGAGATCCCAAGAATTAGGTTCCATGGGTACTAACAAGTCGTGAAGTGATATGAGATGAACATGCTATTATAAATCATAGAAGCATGACTCTTGAAGCAATGATAGGATGAGGTAATAGAAACTCTTAATGAGATCTATACTCTATGTGGAGTGGCGTACTTAGCTACGGGAGTACTCTTGATAAACTCACCTATGTGAATGTGGAAGTGGGGCTGCTTCCTATGGAGTTTTGAGGCAGAATTCCTAGAGCGTTCACTATATTGGGATACACGTGCAGGGTCATTAATGCACGAGTTTGCTGTCAAAGATAGAGTTCAAGATACGAGCCACTCTTGTTGAATTTGAATCTTACTTACTATGCAAAGGTTCAAGTCAAGAGGCACATTTTTTTATGCATGATCTTATAGAAGCGTTTGACACAATTTCAGAAACATTTTTTAAATTCAAGTGGGGGATTCTTGGAACATAAGTATGTTAAAGTACGAATTTAAAAATTTGTTGAAGTCCCACATTGGAAAGAAATATTTTTTGTAAATTTAAGTGGAAAGAAACTTGTTTTAAAATTCAAGTCCCACATTGGAAAGAAATATTTTTTGTAAATTCAACTGGAAAGAAACATGTTTTTTAAAATTCAAGTCCCACATTGGAAATAAATTTTTTTGAAATCCCACATTGGAAAACTCTCATATTTTGTGTAGTTTCAACTCTACACATACTAAAGTCCCACATTGTTTAAAAAACATATGTGAGTTTGCTTTCATCACTATATAATAAGCTTCAAACTATTGTGAAAAGTACACCAAAGTTGGATGCATTTCCCAACTTTCTATTCTCTCCCTTTTATATTTTGCTCACCTAATTTTCGAGCCACTTCTCCCCTTTCTTTTTGTCCCTTCGATATTTATGAGTGGTTTTGTACTGTTGTCCCTTTAGATTTTTAGAACGGTTGTTATGTCGTAATCACTTTGTTTTTAGAGCAGTTGTTATGTTGTAGTCCCTTTGTTTTTAGAGCGGTTATTATGACGTAGTCCCTTCGTTTTTTGTCTTTTTGAGCGGTTATTATTTCGTAGTTATGAATGATCATAGTACCATATTGAGAGTGACTTTAATCGTCATATTGAGAGTGGCTTTAACTGCCATATTGAGGGTAAAGATGGGAATAGGTCATCCGTTAGGGGCCTATGGCCTGGCCTACTTTTGGTCTGGCATGACCTGGCCTATTTAATAAAAAGGTTAGGCTCATGCTATTTTCAAAGCCTAATTATTTAAATAGGTCAGACTCATACTTATAAAAAAGCTTATTAGGCATGACAGACCGACCTATATATTTTATTATTTATTAAAGTTATTTTTTATTATTATATTAATAATATTATTTCATATTTTAAATTCTATCAATTAGGCAATCAGTAGTCATTCCATATTCGGTAGTCGTTCCATATTTGGTAGTCGTTCCATATTCAGTAGCCATTTAATTAGTCAATCCCTCAGTAGTCTTCCATATTTGTTTGAGAGGTAATAATGGGTGCGTTTGTTTCAGAAAAAAAAAATATATTATTTGAAACCAAAAATTATGTTTAAGGTTTAAAGGATGTTTGTTTCAGATTTTTTTAAAATTATTTTGTTAGAAAAATTATTTTTTGTTCAATATATATAGATATGTACATTGATATTGGTATGTGGAGAGCATCATGTGGTATGATTAGCACATTTAAATGTGTTAATACGATTAAGGCTTTGAAATAGGCTTTCAGGCCAGACCAAACTTTTAAAAAGGCCAGGTCAAGCCGAAAAAAAAAGCCTATGATAGGCCGCATGCCAAGCTTAAGCATACAAATTAATCGTAGGCCAGGCTCAGGCCTTTCAAAGCCTAGCTTGGCCTGGCCTATTTGAAGTAACAATATTGATTTACAAGAAAGGGGGGTTTGAATTGTAAATGCACCTTTTAAAAATTCCTGTTTAAAACTTGAGAAAATAACTCAAGATTGATCTTGGTTATGAAAACAGAAAACGGAGAACGTTCTTGGTTTTTGTATTAAAACAGAGAACGTTCCTTTATTAGTTGAAAACAGAAAATCAGTTTATGCTTTATCTTAGTTACTTAATTCAGTATGATAAATAGAGAAATAGGATAGAGAATACCACACAAAGATTTTATCCTGGTTCACCCAACGTGGGTTACGTCTTGTCCTCACACTGTGAGATTTTCCACTAAGTGTTTAAAACAAAGAGCTTTCTTGATCTTACAACACCTAGTCTAGATCAACCTTGATCTATTTCAAACTCTATTGCTTTCCACCCAGAAAGCAATATCAGCACCTATCTAACCTTGATAGGAAGTAATCTTAAAACAAACTATAAAGAAACTCTTATAGTTTGAGTTTTTACAATTTGATTGTTTTGACAGAATCTGAGATTTCTCAACTCTTGTTTGAGAATCGATTATTTACAAAGGATATAATGATAATTGCGCAAGCTAATAGATGAGTATGAACCAGCAACTATTTCGCAGAAATCAGAAAGTATGATTGCCTTTGTTTTGCAGAATTTCAAGTATGTATGTGATTGATTTATGGATTTCGAAGCACTTGAATTTATTGCCTTGAATCGGGATATTGGCCTTCTATTTATAGGTTGTAGAGGCACTGAATGAAAGTACAAGAGCTGTTGGAGAGACTCTGCTTTTTGACTGAAACATTATTTCAGAATAAAAATAATCCTTCTTTGAAATAGCTTTTTTGACTTTAATGGTTTAGCATTTAAAGCAATTATGTCCCTTTTAGAAAATACTCTTGACGTTTCTTTATTGATCTTGGATGGTACATTATTTGTCTTAGAGTCTTGAGTGTAGCTTGAGAATGTTGGAGATGAATTACAGATCAAATCAGAGAACAAACAGAGTTGTTGTCATTGTGCAGAAAACGGAGAATGATTAACGTTCTTGGTTTGTCAGTTTGAACTTTCTTGAGCTTCAATAATCATTCTAGAGTTCCCGTTTTAAACGTTCTGGATTTCCTTTGTAATTGTCTTGTCATATGTCAAGATTGATCAAACTTTCTTGACATTTGATTTTTGGAGTTTGCAAACTGTCATGACTTTTGTTTGTCTTTGAGTCCTTTGATCTTTGAGACCAAATAGACTTTTTGAGTTTGGATGAATCCTACTTGTTCCTTGCCATGTACTGATTAGATATAAATAATTTCCAGGGCAGACTCTTTGTCAAAGAGATAGAAAAAGTTTGACCAATATGATGTGATTGACAGTTGTTGAAGCTGGAGATCATTCTCTATTATGATGCAGAATGATCTTGTTGCTGTCTTTTCTTGATTTGCTTGATTATGTTCTTAATTAAATCCACTCAAAAACACATGTTAAATTAACATAACATTTTAGAATCATAATTAATTTTCTTAATTAACCTTTGTTTATTTTCATCAAAACTTTAAATATAGAGTTTGTCTCAACACTATTCCCACCCCTAATTGAGGGTGTAATTCTAGTATGTTTTATACGGTGCAGTGGAACTCCGATACAATGAATCTGGATTGTTTTATCCTAGGGACTTCGTGGTTGATAGTCTGCCTTGCCCCATTTAAAATAAAAAGCAATGTAATATATAGCGCTTGACACTTCTCTATTTACAACGCTTTTCTAGAAAAGCACTGTAATATATGCATATAGAGCACGCTTGTTAGAATAGTTTTACAACGCTTTTTGTGAAAAGCGTTGTAAAACTATTCTAACAAGCGTTGTTTGTTGTACACGTTTTACAGCGCTGTTTATTTCTCAAAAGCGCTATAATAGATGCATTCTTATACTCGTTTTACAGTGCTTTCTCAAAAAAAATGTTGTAGTAGGTTCATTTTTATACTAATTTTACAGCGCTTTTTATTAAAATCGTTGTAAATCTGATTGGAATTTTTTAATGGCATTTTTAAAAAAGCGCTGGTTTGAAATTTTTAAACAGGTTTTAATGGCATTTTTTAAAGAAGCGTGGTCTTTCAATTTTTTTTTTCCAAAATCATATATTGAAACATACTAACTTGCAATTTTCTAATTCAAAACATATTCACAACAAATTCAGTTACATAAGTACTATATTCAATACATATTCATAACAACAATATCATATTCATAGCAATTACATATCCATAATATCAATTATATATGCACAACAACAATATGTACAGTAATTAAAATAATGATCATCAATTTCCAGCAATTTGCAGCCTGCCAATTTCCCAGCAATTATATAACTTTTAGTTCGATCACATACTGACATCAGTCTTTCCTTTATTTCAGTTAGATCACTTTCAGAGTATGTTAAATTGGAGTTGTCAAAGTACTATGCAATATAATATTTGAACACAAATAAGTTAGAATCAAATATATATATATATATATATATATGAAAATAACGTAACATTTCTAGAATTATATTTTGATTCATATCAATAATCTCCTTCATGAATCGCAATATATAGTATTTGCAATCTATATTGTTAGTTTGACGAGGACACTATAAAATAAATATTCATGCATTAGTTGTAATTGAAATTTTAAAGGCATATAATTAAGTTCTATAATAACAATGTCAAACCTTTATTGGAATTCAAGTGATGTTGTTTGACTTATGCTTCGACACTGAAGCACCTCGTTGAGCGCGGAAAATTTGTAAAGCACTATGAAAATAAATGTGATTATTATTCAATTATCAAACACATTATTTATATATGTAAGAAATAAATGAATATTACTTTCTTGTCGAAGATATTCTTTATATATGAGTGATTATTATAATAACCGTGCAGTGGATCTAAATAGTATATAATTTCAGATGTGGCATTGATGGCATACAACACCCAATGTTGCTTACAACAACAAAAATTTGGCTGACAACTTTGTTTACACAACTGATAAAGTATCATAAATTAAATAAGATATAGATAAATAATATATAATTACCCTGAACTATATGGCGCAACAAACAATTTATCCTTCTCTTTATTTTCAAGAAGTATATCAATGGCATATTTTTTGACATTAACTGAATCGAGTTTAAACATGGACATGTTATGTGGAGATAAGAATGAAAATTTATCTGACAATTTACGCATGCACACCAACTTTTCATACAAAAACCTTCAATGAAAATATCAAATTATATTAATTACCAATAAATGTAGCAGTGATGCAATTAAAATTATTTACCAACAAATTAGCTTATGGGCAGTGATGCAATTACCTAATGTATATGCTAATGACAGTAGCACTCACCTCCTTATGATTGAGAAGTTCATAAATGTGTTCTTTATCAAGTAATTCGTCATACTCATCTCTGAAAATAGCTTTCTCCATGTGTATGATTCGTGATCATTGTTGTCCATGTTCATTTTTGCTTGTATGTCAAGACACGACCCAAATCGAGAAAGGTGGGATGACTTATTTTAGGAGCAACAACTGATTTTCCCCACTCCAGTTTTTGAATTTTGCAAGATTTATTTTTACCACGAATCTGCATTTGTAGTGCGGCTGATTTTTGACAGATTTGTGGTGCGGCAGGTTTTGCTTGAATCTAAAAAAATGAGATTGATCAATTTGTTAGTTATTATAGTAAGCTAAATCATTTCATGTTCAATTGATGTATACGTCAAACCTTTTCTGGTGAAGTGACTGATTCGTTATGAGGAATCTTCTTATCACCTTTAGACTTTGTAATAATCTAAATAAATGTCAAATTAACGTTAACAGCGGAAAAATCAGCAATTAAACATAATCAATCATAATCATACAATTAAACATATATAGATATTAAACATACCGTATCTATGCCAACAAGATGTTTAGGCCATGCCACGTAACTACCTATTGCTTATCCCAAAAACTTCATATCTCCATCGTTGTCTGGGATAGGCAATGGTGGTTCAAAAGCAATTACAGATGACACTTTAACATGGCCGACATGGATAGGAGTGTGATGTAATACTTCTCCTAAGGTATTGAACAATGTTCCTTTTTCAACCATGCGATGAGTAGGGGAGGGTAAATATAGCACGCATGATGAGACACCATAAATCAATGGTTAATACATAAGTATGTGAAACAATTAGGTTGAATGAATTTCTTATTTCATTAAGTAATTAATTACCTCCGGACGACTTTTACGACCAACGTTGCAACTACCATTTTCACTATCTAGTTGTATTTCACGTTAACAATCCGGAAGTTGCTTTTCCTTATTCGTTTTCACCAAAAATGCAACTTTCTCTATTAGGATTTTCAACTTCTCTAGTACTTCCTCAATAGATAGATTTGTGCGTTTCTCATGTGAAAAATAGCTTTTTGGGGTTACGCCAAATTATTTACCCCTCACAAGACTAGAATATTCAGGAACATTAAATACCTTACCAAATATGTCCCTGCAACTAACTTGTGTATTCTCCTCAGGATTTTTAGAGCATTGTTCTAGATTCTCCTAAAATACATGTATGATTAAAAATATAAGTTCAATATAATTTTTAAAATACAATATTAAAAAATATTAAAGTGATAATATACTTACAAATTGTGTTATCACTTGTTGAACATTTTCATTATCAACTATTCCATCTTTAGTCATCCTCCTTCCACAAAATATGACGACCCAATGGTTGGTCGGATTTCGTCTCTTGAAGCTATTCGTTAAGACATAAACAAAATATTAGTTAGATACTATATTTTATAATCTACCACGTTAATCATATAAAAAGTGATGTTTACTTACAATTTTTTGCTCTAAACGTGCATACCCCCATTCGCGGTTTTTTGTATGGATGCATTGGATTTTTGGCACTCTCCCGATTTTCCATACTTATACTCTATATAAAAAAATAATTATGATCGTGTAAAAAATTACGCTATGAATATGAATAAAACACAAATGCTAATAAATTAATATTACCACAAAAGCAGGGTCTGCACGTTTAGCTACAAAAAAGCTCTATTCTTCATTTGATATGTAGTGTTTGTATATTTTTGGAGCTTCAACATTAAAATTTTCATCATGATCTCTTAAGTAGCAGTTTGACAAATGAGATCTAAAGCCTCTGTGTATTTTTCCGGCAACTTTAAGCACATAATTTTTTCGCACCTTATCAACGTTAAAAGCTGACTACAAACCAAATAAAAGATAGATTATGAGTAAAAGTATTTCAATGGAAAAAAATCTAAGTAAGAAAAAAGTGGAGTAAAAAAGTTATTTGTATATCATTCCACAATATATCTTTAGCATCCTTCAAAGTTTTATCTCTCCAATCATCAATTGTTATTGGGATATTTTGACGAACAACCGCATCAATGTAACTTACCATCATTGAACTGTTGGGCTCAATTGGTTGACCACTTTGATTCCATCCCACCTAATAAACTCATAGAGTAAGTGCATGCTTTCAAAAAACATGAAAAATAAATTCTAAACAAAGTATAGTATACCTCAAATTTAATTCCATTACTACTTGCTTTGATGATCTTTTGCAAAATAGTTGCCCCGCGTTTAACTTCGTTTTCATAACTCTTAGTATTGACAACTTCATCATTTTGACGAACTAAATCATTATTGGGATCCATTTATCTACACATTTAACACATTATAATTATAAGTTTAGTATAATTTCAACAAGTTCAACATGTATTAGTCTAAGTAGCAGTATAGGTTCAACATGCAGTTTAGTGACAAAAACAAAAAAATAAATACAATACCTGACAACAACAATCTTTGAGTTTAGGGACGACTTCATTTAAGTAAGAACAACAAAAAGAGGACGCAAAATTATGTATGGAAAGGGTTCATCTAGAGGGTTCGCAGGGAAAAGGGTTCACAGTAGTGAAGAGGGGTCGTAGTAGTGAAGAGGGTTCGTAGTGACGAGGGTTCGTAGTGAAGAGGGATAGTACGTAATGAAGATCATGAGTAGTGAAGAGAGAAACAAAGATTTAGAGTAACGAAGATGAAGAGTATGTAATGAAGATGAAAATGAGAGGTTTCACATTGTCAAATTCGTAGGGAGAATACGCAATGAAGAAGAAACTGAAGAGGTTTCTTATCATTAGTTTACTTAAAGACCATATTACAGCGCTTTTACAAAAAGCGCTTTAAAAGATCTAAAAGACCTAACCTTATTACAACACTTTTACTACAAGTGCTTTACAAGACTATATAAATGCGCTAAAAGACCTAACCTTATTACAACGCTTTTACAACAAGCGCTATAAAAGACCCTATTACAACACTTTTACAACAAGCGCTATATGAGCATTTTACAATGCTTATGGACAAAAAGCGTTGTAAATTATTTGTAATGAAAGCCTATTACAGGGCGTTTACAACAAGTGCTTTAAAAGATCCTATTACAACACTTTTACAACAAACGCTTTATAAAAGCGCTATATAAGCATTTTACAGCGCTTATGGATAAAAGCGTTGTAAAATTATAAGTTTGTGTTTATTTCAAATTAAATATCGCTAAATTACAATTTCAGTTTAGTTTCTGTAAAATACCTATATTTGGATTTTTTTTTCCAAATAATTAGTTAAATACCTATAAATAAATGCTAAATTACATGATCAGGTTGGATTGGGATTAGTTCAGATTGGGATCAATTCAAGTTCAAGGAAAATGCCCAGTCAAACATAGCTTTTTCAAGTTCAAGTTCAAGTTTAGTATAAGCAAAAAAATTAGTATAAGCAGAAAATCAAATACAGTTCAAGCTAAATGCTAAAATATTCAGTTATGGCAGGTCAAACACTTAAATTACATGAACTTAGTATAATTACATGATGAGTTCAAATTACATGGCTTATATAAAACAGTTAAACACATTAAGATGTCCTTCTTCTTTTCCTGGTGGGATTCACATTTGTTTGTCCTTTAACGATACGAAACGATGGATTAATCCAAATTCCCTCATCATGATCATCTCTAATATATAAACCATCATCAGTTGAATCAATTTCATGTGGTTGTGTTGTCGCAAAGAAAGGAACATTACCAACATCTTCATCGTTATTGTTATCATCACTTATTTTATTGGTCGATAGGACAATGAACCATTTATTATCAGCAGGATCAGTGACATAAAACACTTGTTGAGCTTGTGACGCTAAAATAAAAGGCTCATCTTTGTATCCCACCCTATTAAAATCGACAAGCAAGAACCCTGACTCATCAATCCGAACACCATTATTATTATTGACCCACTTGCAACCAAAAATGGGAACACGAAACATTGTGTAATCTAACTCCCATATATGCTCGATAACCCTAAAATATGATAGATTTGCATATATTGGGTTTTTGTCTTTAGCACCTAAGATATGCATCGCTTCAGCTACGAGAGTGACTCTACTATTTTGCATAGTGGTTTGATCATCTTGTTCTTTCGTATAAAATGTATAGCCGTTAATTACATAACCCGTGTAAGAAAAGACATGTAAACTAAGACCATTTGCTAGCCACCTCAATCTCTGTGAAATTGAACTGGGGTCTATATCAAACTTTGAGTTAATGTGATTTTTTAGCCATGTTATAAAACTTCGATTATGCTATCGTGTTATCAAATTTTGATTCCTATTCATGTTCAAACTAGATAATTGATCCATGTGTTTTGCAACATACGGTTGAACATTATCATCATTGTGCAGAACATACAATTGTGCTTGCTCCCATTCTGTCCTTGATATAGTCATTACTCTCTTTCCAATTATCCCTTCTCCTGTTATTCTTCATATCCTTCTCGAATGACAAGACATGGGAAGCCCTATGGATTCAACATTGGATAGATATTTTGTACAAAATTCAGCAGCTTCTCCGACAATGTACCGTTCAGCAATACAACCTTCTAGTCGGCTTCTACTTTTTACGTACCCTTTTAATATTTTCATATATCGTTCTATCTGATACATCCATCTCATATAAGTTGGCCCACAAAGTTGTGTCTTCTTAACAAGATGAACAGTAAGGTGAACCATTATATCAAAAAACGAGGGTGGGAAATACATTTCAAGCTCACACAAAGTAACAACAATTTCCCTCTGCAATGTCGGTAATTCTGAGGATCGATCACTTTACTACAAATTTCCCTGAAGAAGAAACATAATTTACTTATGGCTCGTCGAACTTTTTCAGGTAAAATGGAACGTATACCTATTGGTAGCAAATGCTCCATTAGAACATGACAATCATGGGTCTTTAAACCTTTTAACTTGACGTCTTTCATACAAACTAAATTTTTAATGTTTGAAGAGTATCCTTTTGGAACTTTAACTTCGTGTAGAAATTTACATAAAACAATTTTTTCCTTTCTAGATAGAGTATGAGCAGCTAGAGGTAGATATGTGTGATTTCCTTTCTTTACGAGACCCCATTCATTTCTTATTCTCATATCGACCAAGTCCAATCTTGCATTGATGCCATCCTTAGACTTTCCTGGAACATTGAGTAACGTATCAATAACACTATCAAATACATTTTTTTTCAATATGCATCACATCGAGAAAATGTCTTATATACAATGACTTCCAATATGGCAATTCAAAGAAAATTGACTTTTTCTTCCACCCAATTTTGACAAGCTATTCTGCAAAAGGTTTGCCAAATTTATTGGTCAAACCTTGTACTTTTTCAAATATTTGATATCCAGTCGGTGCTAAAGGAGCAATACTTTCCTCTTATTTTCCATTGAATGCATTTCTCCACCCACGATACTGATGACTAAGAGATAAAAATCTACGATGTCCAACAAATACGTTCTTCTTACAATGTTTCAACCACATCCAATCTGTACTCTCTTCACATATAGGACATGCACACTGACCTTTAATGCTATATCCTGATAAATTATCATATGCTGGAAAATCATTAATTGTGCCGAACAACATAGCCCTCAAATTGAATTTTTTTTTCTTATACCCATCATAAACTTCCACACCTATATCCCACATATTTTTTAAATCTTCAATTAAAGGACTCAAGTATACGTCAATATCATTTCCCGGTCGTTTGGGTCCATAAATTAAAAGAGATATCATTCGTACATTTCCAAAATAATTTTCTAAGTTGTAAATCCCAATATCTATCGATGTTGAATTCATCATTGCCTCATGAGCTATTTCTCGTGTGAATTTAGAAGTGTTAAGAAAGAAAGTGCCTAAGGTAAGGGCTTTTCCCCATGCAGAGTTAGACTAGATATAAAATTAGCAATTCGTAAATATTGATATAATGTTTGGAAGTCATAAAAGAGAAAGGTTGATTTTATTTTCGTTGTAAAGAAATTAACTATAAGTCTTTTATTGTTTCTTTTGAGTAATACCGTTATCTTGATGAAATTAATTATAGAGTTCTATTTTTATTATTATACCTTGATAAATATGTTTGTAGTGAAAATGTTTAACGCCTTATGTGGTTTAGAGTACTTAATTATAAAGTTATAATTTTTATGATGATATAATTAGTAATATGTTTATTATGATGCATTTGATTCTAAGTCTTGACTTTTTGAGTATTTTAAATTTAAAACTTGACTTTTATGAACAATATATGTGTCTTGAGGAAATTGATGAGAATTTTATATTTTAAAAATATGAGACAATTGATTATGGAGATGCATTAATGAATAGTTCATTTTTATAATGCAGAAAACTTTGTAGTGAAATGAATAAAATTTATGTTGTTATTGTATTCTTGGTGATTTGTGTTTTAAATATTGTTATCTTTGTGGTTCCTTAAGTGGCTGGTGATTTGTGTTCTAAATATTGTTATGTTTGTGATTGCCTAAGTGGCTAGTGATTTGTGTTTTAAATACTGTTATTTTTGTGGTTGCCTAAGTGGCTGGTGATTTATGTTCTAAATATTGTTATCTTTGTGGTTGCCTAAGTGGCTGGTGATTTGTGTTTTGAATATTGTTATCTTTGTGGTTACCTAAGTGACTGGTGATTTGTGTGATTATCTAAGTGGGTGGTGATATGTAACTTTTGAGCATCATTATCATTTTATGACATATCATATGCATCTTTGTGGATGCTTGTATGGCTAGTTTAATTTTTTTCCATTGGTATGAGTGACTTTTGTGTGGAAGCCTGTGTGGCTGGTTATATCCGGATCATATATGTTTAGGAGCATGCATAACTTGCATACATTTTATTGTTATTTTTTATTTTGACCTAATTATTTTCTCTACGGTTGCTATTTGATTTATTTAGATATATTTTATAACTTTTGATACATTTTGGAGAACTATTAAAGAATCAATTTCTTTAAATCTTTTATTACGAAAAGATTTTATATTCATATTTTATGGCTGTTAATTTATTCTTTGGTTTAATTTTTGTTGTGGGATGAACTGACACCTTAAACCAACATTTAGGTACTAATGATCTCAAAGAGTGCATGAATGATGTTTGATTGGTGCACGTATGTCGGATTTTTACTTAAAAACAATGTTTTGTATTACTAAACTATTTGTGGTACATTGTAAAGTTATTTACTCTTCATCATTAATTTTTAATAGAAAAGTGGAAGTGAGATTTCATTTGCTAGTAAATAATGGAATGTCATTAATTTCAGTCAATTTTGCTTCTTTTCAATTTCACTTAAAGAGAATTTATTTTATTTTGGGACATAAATGAATATCGATCTAACAATTGGAATATTACTTTTGAAAATAAATGAATAAATAAAATTTTAGTAAATTGCATTACATTCTTTTATAAAAAAAATATATCAAGTCATTTTCTAATGCATCGTCAAATTATTATATGATGAATTACTCATAAGAAGAAGAAAAAATTATAGTTGTTTCTAAAAGAAAATAAATATTTTTAAGTAATCTTTAGAACAAAAATTTGAGGCGTTACATTGTGGTATTAGAGCACTAATTCTCGGACCTTGGTGGGGTGGATGCATTGTGTGTGTTGTATTCTGATGTTGCTTGTGTTATTTGTTCGATTTTATAATTATTGAATTCTACTAATTACTTATTTTTCATTATATGCCATTAATTTTATTACCTCTTTGAATTTGAATTTTACTAATTACTTAAATTTCGAGTATGTGTCATTAATTGTGGAACCTTGAATTTGAATTTTACTAATTAAATTCCTATTATGGGCCATTAATTATGTTAATCATTTGGTTTTCTAATTATTAAATTTTATTAATTGCTTAAATTCCTATTATGTGTCATTAATTGTGTAACCTCTATAAATTTTTGTCATTAAATATATGCCTTAAATATTTGGTTTAATGGTATTATTTTATTGTGTATTTAGTTGCTTTCAAATCTAAAATTATGTTTTTCTTACCATTGTCTTTTTATATTATTTAGAAATCTTCTATTTAATTTGATAGACCTTATTATCTTTTTATGAATTTATTTGTACTTGTTTATCATATGATTCTTTTTTTTTTAACATGTTAAATATTTTGTTATCTAGCTATTACTTGGCTTAATTATTCTTGTTAATAATAATCATGAATATTATAAAATAAATTCATCTTCTACTTGATACAATAGAGTATTATTATGCAATAAAATATAGTGCTACATGTTATTGTTGTTATCATTGTCCCTTTTACGTTGTTTTTATGAAACTATAAATTTTAGTTTCCTTGAATTGCAAATATTTTAAAAAGAATATCATTTAAATCAATGTGATTATTAGGGTTCAAAATAAATTTTCCTTTTAATTTACGTAGTTAAGATATTTTTTGATATTCTAAAAGTATTTAATAAACTAATTTGAGTTTTATTTTATTTCTTAAATTAATTTTCTTAAGACAAATTTAATGTAGTTACGTTTTCTTTTTGAGGTTATATACATATACAATGGTTTCCTTATTTTATAAATGTTGTTTACACACCACAAGACGAAGAGTTAAGATAGTATGTTGTTGTAGTTATTTTACCATTTACACTACAAGAAAAACACTATTTTGTGGCCAACTTTATAAATATTTTGTGGCCGAATAAAACCCTCACAAATTAGTGACCGAAAAAGCCCTCACAAATACCAAATTTGAAATTGGTCTTTATTTGTGGCTGAAAAAGCCCTCACAAAATTTTAAACATTTAACTAGATTTTGTGGCTGCCTAAGCCCTCACAAAATCACAACGTTGTTGTTATTATTATTATTATTATTATTATTATTATTATTATTATTATTATTATTATTATTATTATTATTTGTTGGACTTTAGTCCTCTTAATCCTAGTTTTGACATAATTAACATACAATGTTCATACATCATACAATGTTTTGCTATGACTTGTTGTACTCATTTGATCTATACTGAATTTAAACGTTTATTCCATTTCTCTCTGAATTCATTTATCTTAATTATTTGATATGCTCATTAACTGCTATGATTGTCTTTGATGTGATACACATGAATTTCATTGCTCTGATATACAATGTTATATGATTTCAACCCCAATGCTTATGTTCTTTAACATAGGGGGAGGAATTGTTTTCTGCCTTTTTGCCTTAACTGACAAAGGGGGAGAAAAATTATAACTCGATAATGCTTGTTGTTGCATTGTTATTGTTTTTACACTCTGATGATTTTGCTCTGATACTTAATAATGTAATAA
>NC_021164.2:25511688-25515468 GCF_000331145.2 Cicer arietinum | reverse complement strand
TTATTATTATTATTATTATTATTATTATTATTATTATTATTATTATTATTATTATTATTATTATTATTATTATTATTATTATTATTATAGAAATGAACTTTTGGAAGGATCTATGCTATCCCTCTTGTTCTATTTTTGAAAATTTAAATTATTGTTATAAATATAAAATTCTAAATTTGCTCTATTTTATTAAATGACATTCCCAGGTTTGTCTCTTTTGTTTTTCTTTATATGCTTATTGGGTTGCTTTAACTAGTAACGTATATAAACTTCTTCAAAGTTTTTATACCTTAGTCGAATTGATGTTAATTAAGTAAATAGTTTTTATACCTTAGTCGAATTGTTGTTAATTAAGTAAATTTTGTGACACTAACGGAGATTTAAAATAATTTTACTTGATTTTTTTTTAAGAAATGTGTCAATACGTGTATGTAGCTTGTCCATTTATTTTTCCTCTTAGTTTCAAGGACGAAACTATTTTTAAGGGGATAAGTATTGTAACACCCCAAAATTTTCATATATATTATATATGTGTCTTTTTAGTAATTTTTATGATTTATTATTAAATTAATAATTATTCAATGTATAAATAAATTAAAGTAAATTTCATCACACTCTATTCTAATTGAATAATATAACCTTTATTTTTATTTAATTGTTTTAGCATGACAATTACATGGGGACGATTTATGATGTCATTATTTCCAAAATGGACTATTGTGTATTTTTTTATTTGATTAGTTTTGATAATTATGAAATTGATGTGTTAGATATGTTTGTGTTATTTTGTTATGTGTGAGTGGTATTTTTGTCTTGCTTGATTTATTTTAGTTGATAAAATACTAGTTGAATTATTTAATTAAATTAGAATTTATAAAAGTTATATTGTTTGTTAGTTTTATTTGCGACCAAATAAGTATTCATTTTAGTAGATATTTTAGAGTTAGTGAAACCAACCTTTATGTATAAGTGTTTTGAAAATATTTTTGGTCCATCCTATAAAAACAAAAATTAGTGACTTGACTCATACTCTTACTCTCCTTTATGACAAGATTTTATGACAATTCATTGTGTTTTCTTGGCATTATGTTCATTAACTCATTTTAAACACCTTTAATTTATTTTTTAGAGGAAGATTATAAATTTAATTATAAGTTTTTTTTGTGCAATTAAGAGATGACACAAAAAGACTATTGTCATTTTTGTATCTCATGCGTTCATCTCTTTTAAACTAAATTTATAATTTTATTTTAATTGTCTACAAAAATAATTTTATGAAATTTTTAGTTTCGTAACTATTAAATAAATAAAAATTAAAAGGGTGATGTGAAAATCTCTAATTTATTTAATTTAATTAAGATTGGTGTGTGACACCCTTCAATATATGGTGAACTCTATTAGTTAATCCTAATTAACTCATACACATGATTTCAATTGGCTTTGTAACAACCTAATAAAATTAAAGAAATAGTAATTAATGGTAGCATAATGTTGGAATTAAGTGCACTTCAATTTTAGACAAGAAATCAATGGTAATAGTGCAACGTAAATAGCTTATATGTTCATACATTTCCATTAGGCCTCTTCTTGTCACACCTATTTGTCATTCGTACATTTCCAAAATAATTTTCTAAGTCGTAAATCTCAATATATATCGGTGTTGAATTCATCATTGCCTCATGAGCTATTTCTCGTGCGAATTTAGAAGTGTTAAGAAAGAAAGTGCCTAAGGTAAGAGCTTTTCCCCATGCAGAGCTAGGCTAGATATTAAATTAGCAATCCGTAAGATATTGACATAATGTCAAGAAGTCTTAAATTAAAAAGGTTGATTTTATTTTTGTTGTAAAGAAATTAACTATAATGCTTTTATTGTTTCTTTTGAGTAATACCTTTATCTTGATGAAACTAATTATAGAGTTCTATTTTTATTATTATACCTTGATAAATATGTTTGTAGTGAAAATGTTAACGCCTTATGTGGTTTAGAGTACTTAATTATAAAGTTATAATTTTTATGATGATATAATTAGTAATATGTTTATTATGATGTATTTGATTCTAAGTCTTGACTTTTTGAGTATTTTAAATTTAAAACTTGACTTTTATGAACAATATATGTGTCTCGAGGAAATTGATGAGAATTTTATATTTTAAAAATATGGGACAATTGATTATTGAGATGCATTAATGAATAGTTCATTTTTATAATGTGGAAAACTTTATAGTGAAAGGAATAAAATATATGTTGTTATTGTATTCTTGGTGATTTGTGTTTTAAATATTGTTATCTTTGTGGTTCCTTAAGTGGCTGGTGATTTGTGTTCTAAATATTGTTATCTTTGTGATTGCTTAAGTGGCTAGTGATTTGTGTTTTAAATACGGTTATTTATGTGGTTGCCTAAGTGGCTGGTGATTTGTGTTCTAAATATTGTTATCTTTGTGGTTGCCTAAGTGGCTTGTGATTTGTGTTTTAAATATTGTTATCTTTGTGGTTGCCTAAGTGGCTGGTGATTTGTGTGATTATCTAAGTGGGTGGTGATATGTAACTTTTGAGCATCATTATCATTTTATGACATATCATATGCATCTTTGTGGACGTCTGTGTGGCTCGTTTAATTTTTTCCCATTGGTATGAGTGACTTCTGTGTGGAAGCTTGTGTGGCTGGTTATATCCGGATCATATATGTTTAGGAGCATGCATAAATTGCATACATTTTATTGTTATTTTTTATTTTGACCTAATTATTTGCTCTATGATTGCTACTTGATTTATTTAGATATATTTTATAACTTTTGATACATATTTGAGAACTATTAAAGAATCAATTTCATTAAATTTTTTATTACGAAAAGATTTTATATTCATATTTTATAGCTGTTAATTTATTCTTTGGTTTAATTTTTGTTGTGGGATGAACTGACCCCTTACACCAACATTTAGGTACCAATGATCTCAAAGAATGCATGGATGATGTTTGATTTGTGCACGTGCGTGAGAAAATGAGATTTTTACTTAAAAATAATGTTTTGTATTACTAGTGATCAAGTTGTCGCCCTTTGCCTTCTTACTACTAAGGGTATATAGATCATTCTGATGTTTGGATCGTATGAAGTGGCAACTCCCTTTTTCTTATACCTCAGACTGTTTGAAATGATGCGATCGAAGTGTGAACAAACACTCTCCATATGCTTTTTACAAAATTTGGAGCATTTCCTAAAACGAGATGAGTAAGACGTATGAGCTTATTTTCCCTTATTTTGTGGATTCTTCACCTTATGTTGATGTATATACTTGTTAGATCATTTTCTTTGTTGCTACTTGAGTTGCCTCATCTCTTGGGGATATATTACCTATATATTCTAGTTTTCAAAAAACTTAACCAAAATACCCCACTTTCTAAAACTGTTACCAAAATGCCCTACTTTTTAGGGCAAGAAGGAAAACTCTCCCTGGGGGAGCGATACACTAAAGGGGCCAAAATTTTCTCCCTAGTAGGAGGTCGCTGGCCGGGGATGCGACCTCCCAAAGGGGTTTTTAAAATTTTTTTTAAATCGTTTTGGTTTTTATTAAAAGGTTTTTGGTTTTAATAAATAATTCTATTAAATAATAAATTAATAATTAATAATAATACTACATATATAAATAATAATTATTGTTATTATTAATTATTATTATTAATTATTATTATTGTTATTATTATTAAAAATTGTTATGATTAAAAATTATTAAAATTAAATTAAACATAATTATTATAATATTTATTATTATTATTATTATTA
>NC_021164.2:25507512-25508761 GCF_000331145.2 Cicer arietinum | reverse complement strand
CATAGTGTTGTGATGGAGAATATAAGTCGGGTTGATAATGTATGTTTGAGCCCGATGGTTGATCAATGTTTGTTGATGGAGGACCAGACTCAAAGGTAACATATAACTCGATGGTGCCGAGTTGTGACCAATGTGCATACACATCAAACATCAACTCAACATCTTCGTCGTCGCAAACTTTCATCAGTTCAAACCTTGTTGTATTTTCACCGAATAACACAAGGTGTCGATAAACTATATCGGTTATCGTGATTGTGTCATCGAGCTGTAACTTTTTTTTAATGACATTCTTTAGACGAGCAAGGTTGCTTCCCGAATGTACTTTGAATGCTTTTTTATAATCGCTGACGAATGTTTTACCTTCAACTCCATCAACAATTGTACCATTGTAATAAACGATACAAATTACTTGTTGAGAAGCCATGAGATAGTAGGTTTGGTGATATATTGTTGAAAAGATATAGTGAGATTGTAGATGTGGTGAGATTGTAGGTGTGGTGAGATATTGTTGAAAAGATATAGTGAGATAGTAGGTGTGGTGAGATTGTGTTGAAAAGATATAGTGAGATTGTAGATGTGGTGAGATTGTGTAAGTTTGTTTCCTATTTATAGAAGGTATAAGGTGTTTGAAATTTTAATAAAATGTTTTCATTGGTTGATAACAAGTCACAAGGATTGGATCATCCACATCCGTCGATAATTTTTAATCAATGGCCGAGATTGAAAGTTTAATAAAATGTTTTCATTGGTTGATAACAAGTCACAAGGATTGGATCATCCACATCCGTCGATAATTTTTAATCAATGGACGAGATTGAAAGTTTAATAAAATGTTTTCATTGGTTGAAAACAAGTCACAAGGATTGATGATCCATATCCGTTGATAGGTTTTAATCAACGGACGAGATTGATGTGAGATTGATGATGAATACCCCTTCACGAGGTCGCTGCGCGGGGGAGCGACCCTCTATTGAGGTCGCATGCTGGGGGAGCAACCCCCTGTTGAAGTCGCACGCTGGGGGAGCGACCCCCTGAAGCCATCCCACACCTTCACTAGTTCGTTGCCCGAGGGAACGACCTCTATAAATTCAGATTTCCTTTCCAATTTTACCACAACTTCTTCACTTTTCTTCTTTATCACATCTCTTCCTTACATTCAAATATATCTATTAGTCAAATATTTTATTTTTATCATGGAACTATCAACGAATCATAGAGCTGAAATTCAATATATTAAAACATTTGTAAG
>NC_021164.2:25507214-25507420 GCF_000331145.2 Cicer arietinum | reverse complement strand
GTTATCTAATTTTATTGAATTTTATTTTATTTTATTTTATGTTATTTTATTTAATTTTATTGAATTTTATTTTATTTTATTTTATTTTATTGTATTATATTTTATTGTATTTTATTTTATTGTATTGTATTGTATTATATTATATTTTATTGTATTTTATTTTATTTTTTGTTATTATATTTTTCAATTTGGTTATGTATTGTATT
>NC_021164.2:25453036-25504232 GCF_000331145.2 Cicer arietinum | reverse complement strand
TAATAATAATAATTAATAATAATAATTAATAAATAACAATAATAATAATAATTAATAATAATAATTAATAATAATAATTAATAATAATAATTAATAATAATAATTAATAATAATAATTAATAATAATAATAATAATTAATAATAATAATTATTATTATTATTTATATATGTAGTATTATTATTAATTATTAATTTATTATTTAATAGAATTATTTATTAAAACCAAAAACCTTTTAATAAAAACCAAAACGATTTAAAAAAAATTTTAAAAACCCCTTTGGGAGGTCGCATCCCCAGCCAGCGACCTCCTACTAGGGAGAAAATTTTGGCCCCTTTAGTGTATCGCTCCCCCAGGGAGAGTTTTCCTTCTTGCCCTAAAAAGTAGGGCATTTTGGTAACAGTTTTAGAAAGTGGGGTATTTTGGTTAAGTTTTTTGAAAACTACCATATATGGGTAATATATCCCATCTCTTGGACCCTCTTGAGGTTTTCTTCTATGTAGCTCTTGTGCACCACAGTGACATAACTGGTGACTTCAAGTTGAGTCAAGTTGTTAATGATTTCAGAAATCAAAAGCTACTCAAACTAGTTGATCTTCCATTATTTGTTCTACGTGTAACGAGCATGGCTAGAGAGTTTTGCTAGCTCTTCGAATTAGGCCACAAATTTAGCCATAGACTTGTCACCCTGATGTACGTGAAAGAATTTCCATTTCTTTTACTTTTGAATGCTCTTGGGATAGTGCTTGTCTAGGAACACCAGTTGAAAAATCTCCCAATCCACCAGATTTTCCATACTAATAATGTAAGCTTTTGCGCCCTTCCACCATTGCTTCGCTTCTCCTTTTAGTAAATGAGTTGCAAATACCACATTTTGTTTGCTTGTACATTTGATAACTATAAAAGCCTTGTCCATCTCTTCCAACCAATATTATGTGATTCAGTTGAATTGGCTCTCGGTCTACCACGCCTTCTCTAGTTTGTTGCCATAATTTTGCTTATCATACACGTATATCAAGCTGATCAGACTCAAAATTGTGATGGAAAAAAATCAGACTAAGTGTATGTGTGTACACGTGCAATCGTGTGTGTGTGTATTAATTTCCCTCTTAATTTGAGTGAGTTAGAGAGAGCTTACCATACATGTATATCTCGATATTCTAATTGTCCTACTCATTTTAGTATAGCGTAATTACATCCAAAACAATTTAAGCACATACTTGGTAAACATGTCATTCAAATAATTTAACAAAGGTACACTTCAAAAAAAAAAAGAAAGAAAATTAAGGGAGTGTGATTGTTTCATTCCTCATTGGACAATTGATTTACTACTATCTCATATTACGGGAAATATCATTTCAGCAAATGGATATGTTTACCAAAATGCATGTTTGCTAGCTAAGACATCTTGGTTCAACTGTTGGATATAACTTATGTGTGTTGGTTTTTGTGTATTTATTAGTTAGACTATGGTTGCATAGCTACACGAAAAAGTCCCTATTTGCGTTGTGTGATGGTATTAAAAAGAGTATAAGACTCTTTTTGTAATATATCAAGATTAGTGTAATATAAATGATTTGCCTCTTTATATATAAGTATGTGATTAAAGAGCTTACAAATGAAAGCGAAGGAAGCTTTGTTTTTTTTTTTTGATCATTTTAAATGCAACATATTGATCTCGATGTTTATGTTAATGATTGAGGCAGAGTAATTTATCATAAAGATTAATATTTAATTATAAAAGTAAGATAAAGTAATAAAAAATATTATCTCATACGAACATGGATGCTTTGCATGAAGGCGCTAAAAATAAATTATAAGGAGCTACTTGCATGACTTTTATTTTATAGGTTTATGTTTTTGTTAACCAATCAGCGATAACAATTTATATTAAAGACTTCATTGCAGTTTTGGTCTACTTATTTTAGTTGAATCACGAAAATAGTCTCTCCGTTTTATTTCTCTTCAGTTTTGGTCTCTTAAACAGAATTTTAGTCAAAAACTTGATAAAGTTTCATTTTTTTTGCGTTTATTTAAGTCACACTATGCTTTAAGATCTCGTAGTGCAACAATTGTACATGAAATCTATGATCATAAACGGTGTTGTGTGGCTTAAAAAATAAAACTTCATCAAATTTTGGACTAAAACTTGGGAGAAATAAAATGGATGAACTATTTTTGTGATTCAGCTAAAATAGAGGGACCAAAACTGCAATTAAACTATATTAAATTATACCATCTAACCCTTCCAACTAATTTAAAATAGAAGTAGGGTAGTTATAAGACAAAAATGCATCATACAAATATGAATGTTTTACATTGAGACAAGTTAATGTCTAAATCTAAACAAGGATTATTATTTTTTTAATTCAACAAAATAAAAATATATTAAAACTAGATTATGTACTTCCATGACTATTAGTTGTTCTAGATAATAAAATGATAAACTTAGAAAAAAAGAAAACTAGTACACATGAATATTTTGAATGGAGAAATATTAATATTTAAATAAAAATTAATATTTAAATAATTTTTTTACATAAAATATATTTTATATAATCTTATAAATATTACATATAATATTTGTCATCAATCCATATATATATATATATATATTTAAAGTATATAAAAAAGGGACAAACATACATTACAGATACCACAGAGGGCCAAGGAAGCCTCTAAACATTTTAAAAGAGATAACTGTTTCTCCTGAGGAAGCTATATATATATATAAAATACTTAATTGATTTATATTTCATTCTTATGAAATAAGTTTCCATTAAGAACAATATAGAAAATATAATTACTTTTTAAAAAATAAATGAGTTCAAAATACTCTTCTTAAAGAATATGAAATAGTTTTTTTTATTCATATATAAAATAAGAGCGAATATAAAATATCCTTCATTCATACTTGTTTTATAAGAACAATAAAAATTTATTTAAAAATAAAATCTAAATAAATCGAACAATTGTTTTTTCGTTTTTTTATGAAAGAAGAGTTGTTTTTTCATAATCATTAAATAAAGTAAAATTAACTAAGTTTCACTAATATTTTGAACAACCGAACTTCAAAGATAAATATTCTTTACATCTTATATTTAGTCGAGAGAGATAAATATTTTTAAGAATAATTGAATTTAGAATTAAATTTGGGTTCTTATTAATCAATTGAATCCAACTTATTAGTTAGAGAAAATAATAATTTTTCTACACACAAAATTATAATAAATGAACATTTCATTTCTTTTAAGAAGTAAAAAAGTCTCAACTCTGATTTTATTTTTCTAAAACCACTTTTTCTTCCCATATAATTGAATAAAAATATTCATTCACATTATTTTCTCACCTATTTAAGGATAGTTTTTTCATAAAAAACACTTTTGAAAGTTTTTATTTGATTGTCAACTTTTAAAAAATAATAAAAATTTAAAAACTACTTCTACCGGAAAGTTATTTTTAGTTGCTTCTCATAAAAATATTTTTCAAAGTAATTTTTACTATAATAAAATAATAATAATAATAATAATAATAATGATAATAATAATTTTTCTCAAAAATCTCTAAATTATTGAACAATAAAATATTTTGTAAAAATATGCAATAAAGAGAGAACTAAAACTAAAAAAAAAAATTGAGTGATAGATAATTTGGTTCTTCAAATTATAAGTATAAATCATATTAATTCTTTAATTTTAAAAATTGATAAATACAATATTAAAATTGTAAAATAATAATAAAAACAATCCATATTTAAATTTTTATCTTTAGAAATTATAATATGACGTATTAATTGAATATTTGACTCATCTACATTTGTATCATACCAATGTCATCACAATATTGACTAATTTTTCTATGAAATTTAAATCTTTTATGACTTAATTTGTATGTAATTAATCATGCACAATTACAATTAGTTACAAATTTATCTCTAAAATAATTAAATAATCAACGTGAATAATTATATATTTAATTACACTATTTTACAATTTCAAAAATAAATTTGTGAGATAAATTAAAAAAAAATTATTTTAAATAAAATAAACCGCATATTTTCAAGTAAAGCTTCAGACGAAAACACCCTCAATACTCTCCATTTATATCAAACTTCTCCCGTTTGAAAAATCCTTTCGTCTTCACTTTTTCCCTCACTTTCCCGGGAAAATGCCTAGAAAACGCAAACAACAAGTTCCAGGCGTACTATGGCGTCTATTCCGAAACAAAGCACGAACCCTCACAGACACAATCCTTTCCTTGCTTCCTTCTCCATCTCCTTCTCCTGACCTTTGCCATTGCAAAGGACGGAGTTGTCTTGGCTGTAGCTCCGATGCCAGGTCGTTTCTTGTTAGACCGAATGATCCTTCCGATTATCACAAACTTCTGAAGAACTGTTACGTTGTTGTTTCGGAAAATGCTCCTCCTATTCGATTTTTCATCCCGCATTCACATTGTTCACAAAATCAGGTTTCGTTAACTGAAAGTGCTTTTTCTTTGGACTGTATTTTTAACTCTTGGAATCAGCTTTTTAATTGATTGATGTTTATTTTCTTCCGTTTCCTTTTTTGAAAATATTTTGTGTTTCTATTATTCCATGAAAAACTCTTGAAATGAACCACTATGAAGAGAAGATAAAAAACTTAGTTAATGAAGATGCATTTATGTAAATAAAGAAAACATCTTTTGAAATTTTCATTTTCTAGAAATGTTCACTTAAAAATTCTTTTATTGTCTTATTGACTAAATTAACACAAATTTTAGGAAATGAAAGTATTTTCAAAAATAGAAATATTTTCCAAAAGTACAATACTCTCTAGTGTTTGAAACAGGTTTGTTTAAGAAGTTAGAATGTGTTTGTAGTTTATTTATTTAATAAGTCATTTCTAGAAATATATTTTGTAAATGTTTGAATAGTTTTTGTTCTTGCCTTATGTATGCTATACTGCTTTTCTGAGGTATTAGTTGCTTTATTCTTCGTTAAACGATCACGGTTTTGTCCTTAAAATGTACATTTAGAAGAGTGAATATTATATAAACTATCAGTAACCTCGATTCTTAAGCTGTGTGCAACTATTTAGTCTTTGGTTGAGGCTAAAGGGTCTGGCAACCCTTCTTTGTGACTTAATCCCTCCTTGTAGCGCCAATGTGTTCCAACCTTACGTCTGTTGCTCTGTTGTACTGCTTTTATAAGGTATTGTCTGTCTTTTTAGGTTTTATGCGAACCTTGATGATTTTGTCCTTAAAAGACCCCATTGGATTTCGCAATGATAGAGTAAATTTTTTTAATGAAATGTTATAACACTTCATAAAATATCTCAACAAACCAAAGAAATCTAATTGGATGAAGATGTACAACAGTCCTTAAACTCATGTTTGAAAGGGTTAACATGAATATTTTTAAGTTATTTTAAACGTATTTTCATAAAGTAATGAACAAAATAATTTATAAATAAATTTGTTGAGTTTATTTTCATTCTGTTTGTAATTGTAAACAACTTATTAGTAAACTCTTAATTGAATTTATTTACCCTAATGATCACTAAATATCTGCTTTAAAAAGCCTTCAATGTAATAATGGTTTTTTTTACATCTCGTGGAAGAAAAAAGTCTTTCTTACCTTTCAGCAATTTGATCACATGCATTTTACCAAGGCGTTAAGCATTTTATTTATTTAATTACTTGTTTTGAGCTTTTGATTGCCTTTGACTCAAGTCATATTTAGCTGAAGAAGTGTTTTTGTTATAAGCATTAGTTGTTAGTATTTTATGTTCGTAGTCAAAATTTGAGTTCTGAACCTCCTACTAGCTTAATAAGTGTTTTAAGTTCATTGATTGTGAAAATATATATGTTTTCCCCTTTTCGATTGGTGATTGGTTTTTTAAATTGAAGCCTGGAAGCTGGAGTGGATGGTTTAGGAATTTATGTTTTTGACTTTCAGATTGTGCAGAGCATCATTGAACTGATGTTATATCGAGTGGACCCAGCCTCTGCCAATGTGTTGTGCTCTGATTATGATAGGGTGAGAAGCTTCTTCTCTTCTTTAGTGCTATACAATTTTATAGTTCATCTTTGCCATTTTTTAATTTGGGGCTTTTGTTTAGTTTTATGGTTTCAAATAATGTTTCTTTTACCATTTTGAGGGTATTCTAAAAGTTGAATAGATTTTTCATTTGGTTCTTCAAGATTGATTTGTTTTATTAGTTGCCGAGTTGTTAGTACTGAAAGATTCAACTTTGGTTATGAACTGTGAGATGAGTGGCTTTTGCACCATTACGTGCCATAAGCCTGCATACTTTTGGGTTGATGTTGTCAATTGTGGATCACGAAGTTGAATTTTGCTATGCTAACTATGGTGCTATAGCCGCTATTTAGCAACACTGGTTTTTGTTAGTCTGTTTTTAAAGAATTCATGTGCAAGCATGTAACAATGTATATAATCTCCAGCCTCCCCTTGCTTTATGATATGATCAGCCGATATACCAGAGTTCATTATCATCCACATTACAGGAAGCTCTAAGATAATCTAATGTGTTATCTGATATTTCAAGATATTTTTATATCTTCTAACAGTTCTCTTCCCTGACTTTTAGTTAACTGTTGATTGTTTACGTAGTATAACCTGGAAAATGAAAGGTTCTAAGGTTCCTTGTAGTGCATTGGTGATCAAAATGTGAAAAGTCGTTGGAGTTTTAATTTTTTTTAAGAAGACTAATGTGATATGTTCTTTGTTTATTGGCTTGCTATCAATATGCAGACTAAATGTTCAAGCCCTAATGTGGAGCTTTTATCCTGTGCATCTTGGTGTCTTCTATTGAGTAGGGTATGCAATTATATCAAGAATTTTTTTTTTTAAATATTTATTTGTATGATGTATTTTTTTCATTATTTTTCTTATCAAAATTAGGTAAAAACGTGTATCCATGCAGGTTGGGGATGATTTTATGGTTTACCTACTAAAGAATACATCAATATTCTTGCCAGCTTCCCATGGAAAACACTACCAGGTTGGAGGTTCTCCAATCAGTCGTCTATGCTTTGATATGTTCAAGAAGTGTTCATCAAAGATTGACACTCAGCAGCCTTCACTTCATAAGCGCGGTAATAAGAACTGTCCAGCTTTCATACTGTGATCTCTGTAAACATATTATCTGGGAAGATGGTTTTTCTTATTACCGGAAAAGATATGCATCTGGTATATTTAAGTTCCTCTGGTTTCTTTGATCTGTAATGATTTTTTTTTTAATCACTGGACTTCTAATCCTATATTCATTTTGCTATACTGCCAAACTGTTAATTACTACTACAATCACCAATTAAAATTACATGTCCAGTCAGTAATCTTTTAGAAATTTGATTGCAAGTTACCACATCTGAGAGATCATTAACTGTTATAATATCTAAAACATATCAGTAACATAATAAATTCAGGAATTGGTGACCCTTCTTTTGTTTTTCTGATAAAAACACTCGCTATATTTTGGCATCTTTTCTGACAAATCATTTATGTCATGAATGTTTTAATAACATTACATATTTAGAATATCCTTTTCCCTCTTGATTATTGGTATTATGTTGCAATAACATGGTTATGTATGCAACAGGAGCGCAAAAGAGAAAAAGATCTGCTGATGCTGATGACTCAGCAGTACAAAATCAAAAGCGCCACATTTCTTGCAATGCCGATGGTCCCATGATCCCTACTCAGTGGTATCGAAGACTTGTCAGTCAAACTGAGATTACTTGCAATACTAATGGTCCTGTTGGCTTTGCAAGTAATATCGGCTTGACTGATAAGTCTTCAATACAACTGAGTAGGGATCATGGGAGCAGTAGTTATGATGTCAGTGTCTCTGATGCTCTTAAGTCTACAAGAACTGCTACTATGATAAAGAAGTCAGATTCAGAAGGGAAACCAGACTTAAATTGTATTACAACTAAGCCTGGAAAGCGATCTAGGCCATTTCGTTGGAAGAGGCTTAGATGTAAAAAACAGAAGCAATCAACCATTGAAGAAGATAATCTAAATACGGAATGCAATTTGCTTCCTAATAATACAGATGGCTTGCATGCTAATTTACAGCAAGACAACACCAGCTTAAGCTGTCACGAAAAGGTGACAAATTATTTCTGTCAAATATTGTGAAAGCCACTTACCAACTTTTATCTTGAAGTTTGGGGAGGAACTAGATGTTTGTTTGCTACATTTCTTTGTTTTTATAAAGAGGAAACCTAGTCTCGATAGAAAAGGATAAAAACTGGTTTATGATCTTCCTAAACTTAAAAACATCAGAGACAGGAAAAAGGAATGTTTATACCCAAAAGATCTACTCAATCCTTTTGCAAGCATGTCCTTGAAAAACCTTTTAATATCCCATGAACAGGGCTCACAAAGAGGCAAGGAAAACTAGCCTGTCTGAGTGAAGCTATTAATAGACATTATAATATTCGTAAGATTCTAACTACTTTATAGTAGATAAAAATTAATTTTTTTTAATATACATATTTTAGTTATGGAATGTGTTTATGATAAAGGGGAAAGCAATAGTGAGATGTGCTATGATAGATCACATTACCCAAAGTTATTAATACTGAAATACAAGATGACGGTGTGGACTTATTTTCAATCTTCATCAATTGTAATTTTCATTTTGATTTGGTGGCATAAATTGTGTTTCAGATATAATTTTGACATTACACTTATATGTTGTTTAGCTGCAGAGGTTGCGGAAATGTTCATGCTGTTTAATCTTACATTCTCTTCCGACTGTTCCTAAGTGGACTGATATCAAAAGGAAATACATTTTTTATAATCTGGAGTCTTCGCTCTCAGTTCTTCCGAAGAAACGTATCCACCAATGAGTTTTGAATCTATCATGATGTACGCACGCACCCTGAAATGCAATTTTATTTTATTTTATCATTCCCATCTTTGATTGTTTTTACAAGCACAAGAACAAATTGTTTTACGAGTTCATGTTCCTAAGAGACAATATTTTGTCTATGTTATAATGTCATCAAGCTATATTGCTCCTCCTTAAAGAGAATATTCATTTCCTTCACAAATTATCATCAGATATTTTATATTCCTTAAAGCCAAATTTGGCTTGTTCGAAATATCTCACTGGCAACATTTTTGGCTTCTCAGATGTAAATGACAGTGCTCAGCCAGTGCCATGTTCCCACAGCAGTGGTTCGTGTCTCATTGACTCTGCATGCCTGTAAGTTCAGGCAGGCCCTTTTGATTACAGAGCATTCACTAAATGTTATGATACTTTAAGTTCTCTATGTACATCCCTAGTTCATACCAAGTATTTTGTGCTCATAATGAATGTGAAGTTCATTTTTCTCTGTAGTCCAATCATGAATCATTCATATGCTTTAGAGTTTGGACTTCATGTTGCTGCAGGACTTATTTATAACCTTTCTATGAATGTTAGAAGATGCCTTGATCTTAACCCATTTTCTGTGTTTTGTGTTAAAGGGGTCTTAGAATGAGTTCATGGGAAAGAAGTGCCTAGAATTGGAAGTTGGATATTCTTTGGTCCAAAGGTTGCTATGAAATGAGGTTTTAGAGGGTTTCTTGATTGATGCCTTCTGTAATTACTGAATGATACATAGACCAGGGAAGAAATGAAAAAAGATAAAGCTTATGGTACACTATATCTTTGAGCGCATAAATAATTCCTGGATATGCTTCCTTGTGCATAAAATGAAATGTGTATTGAATTGTTGTAAAAGGAGGCGAGGAATTAAGAAACAATATGAAAATTCTGTTGGTTACGATTCTGTCCATTAAGGGACAGCTGTATAGCTTTCATTAGTTGTACCGTAGGAATATTCTCTTACCATTTAATAACTTAATAATTTCTCTCTTTTATTGTAAATAATTGAGTTAATTAGGATTTAATTAGCTTTCTATTTTACTTGTACTCCTTAGGCTATTTATACCATATTGTATTATGTACAAAATCAATAAGAAATACAACATATTCACATGGTATCAGAGCTACAGTTCTGATCCGGAAATAACAAAAAAAAAAAATTAGGATTTGCTCATGGAAGAAAAACAGAGCAGTCAAAGCATCCTAGATGCTAACCCTAAGGCAGCAACGACTGTAAACACCACCGGTCATCATGAAACAACTATTATTACTAGCTACAAACTCAATGGACAGAACTACACACAGTGGTCCAGATTTGTCCGCATCTTCCTCTAAGGAAAAGGAAAGGAAGACTACATCACTGGCAAGGCTAAGCAGCCAAAAAAGACTGATTCCAGCCATGAAAAATAGAAACTTGAAAACAGTCTTGTTATGACATGGTTGCTCAACTCCATGACTAATGAGTCTGGTGAAAAATTCATGTATTATGACACTGCCGCAAAAATATGGAAGGCAGCCAAGGAGACCTACTCAAATGTGGACAACACCTCAGCCATATTTGAGATCAAAAGTCTCTTACACAATCTTTGACAAGGAGATTCTTCGGTCACCGAGTACTATCATACACTCACAAAATACTGGCAGCAACTTGACATCTATTCAGACATAGAGTGGAAGTGCACAGATGATGACGAAATCTACAAGAAACTGGTCGAGAAGGATAAAATCTTTCAGTTCCTATTGGGACTGAATAAAAATTTGGATGAAGTGAGAGAGAGAATTCTTGGAACTAAGTCTCTCCCTAACATTCGTGAAGCATTTGCAGAAGTGGGAAGGGAAGAAAGCAGAAGGAAAATCATGTTGGGAAGTCAAAGTGCAAGTTCAACCATTGAAGGCTCTGCATTTGCAGTAAGAGGTCCACCAAAGAAAGGTAGAGGATGGTGCGATCATTGCAAGCGACTTGGACATACAAAGGAAACATGTTGGGTGCTTCATGGAAAACCCACATATCTAAAACCATGATTCAAGGACGCACGCGGATATGCTGTTGCTGCGGATGAAAGTAAGTCCAGAAACATTGCAGAGGCCAATCCTTTCAACAAAGAACAAATAGAGATGCTGCAGAAACTGATGCAGCAGACACTGCAAAACACTAGTACCTCTTCTTCCACTGCTACTCTTGCCCAAAAAGGTAATCTTTCTGCTGCCCTTCATGTTAGTCACCAGAAAACAAACTCTTGGATAGTTGATTCTGGTGCCTCGGATCACATGACTGGGGACATCAATGTATTTAGTAAATACACTCCATGTCAAGATGGATTTTTTGTCCGGATAGCAGATGGTACCACCTCCAAGGTGGTTGGTAAAGGTTCAGTGGTTATCTCTAAATATATTACTCTTGATTCAGTTTTACATGTTCCTAAACTAGATTGCAGTTTATTGTCTATCAATAAATTAACCAAAAACTTAGGATGTATTGCTAAGTTCTTACCACATTTTTGTGAATTACAGGATATGAATTCGGGGAAGATGATTGGCAATGCTGAGAAGAGTGCAGGCCTTTACTTCCTTAGAATTGAATACCAAAATAAGAGATCCTACAAGGCTGCCCTTTTGAGTTCATCAAAGAATGATAATAATGTAATGTTATGGCATTATCGCCTAGGACACCCAAATTTTATGTATTTGAAAAAGACTTTGGTTTTTTCAAATGTGAAGTGTGCGAATTAGTCAAACACACCAAATCCCATTATTCCATACAACTTTATAAACCGTCTAAACCTTTCACACTTATTCATAGTGATGTGTGGAGACCTTCAATTACTGGATCAAGGTGGTTTGTCACCTTTATTGACGACCATACAAGAGTCATTTGGGTGTTCCTCATGAAAGAAAAATCAGAAGTTGGGAGTGTATTCGAGAACTTCCATAAAATGGTCCAAACTCAATTTCAAAGCAACATTCAAGTACTAAGAACCGATAATGGAGGGGAGTACTTCCACCACACCCTTGGTAGTTACCTTACCAAAAATGGTATTATACACCAAACATCATGTCCATACTCTCCACAATAGAATGAGACAATAGAGAGAAAAAATAGGCACCTATTGGAAGTCACTTGAGCCCTCATGCTGTCCATGAACGTACCTAACCATTTTTGGGGAGATGCAATCCTCTCTTCATCCTATCTAATAAATAGAATGCCTTCCAAAACGCTCAACTTAAATACACCACACCAAACCCTCTTGTCCCTTTATCCTTCGACCAAATTCCTCACATCTTCCACCAAAGATTTTTGGATGTACTGCCTTTGTACATGACCAAAAGCCTAACCTCAATAAGTTGGACCCAAAATCCATCAAGTGTATCTTCTTGGGATACTCTCCTACCAAGAAAGGATACAAATGCTACTGCCCCCTAAAAAGACGAATCTATCACACTATGGATGTTACCTTTTTTGAAGACAAGGCCTTTTATCCCAAATCCCATCTGAACCTGTCCAAATCACTAAAAACACATAATCTGTCCCAATAATTGAACCTGAACTGGACCAGCAAACAATCACTCTTGAGGTTACCAAGCCAACAAATGGAGCACCGACAATTGGTCAAAAAGGAAAATCAAATGGAGGAAAAAAAACTGCAAGTATACATAAGGAAGAAGAATAAGCAACAAACTCTTGAGGAAGTAGAAGCATGCACTCTTCCAAAGTAGAACCAAGACTTTGCCCAAAATTCAGATCCTGAACCTACTCACAAAGGTAGCATACTGTGCATTAATTCTTCCTCTAATTTATCTGATAATGTTACTAATAACCAAAACTTAGACTTACCTATTGCTGTGAGAAAGGGAGTAAGGTCTTGTACCAAACACCCAATTGCAAACCATGTTTCTAGTGAAGGATTATCGCAGGGGTACAAGAACTTCATCAGCTTTGTGGACAGTATTGAAATTCCTCAAAACTTTCATGAAACTGTCCTAGTTCTAGAATGGAAGGCTGCTATAATGGAAGAAATTAAGGCACTTGAAAAGAAAGACACATGGTAGCTCTCCCACCTACCAGAGGGGAATAAGGCAGTTGGATGCAAGTGGATATTCTCGGTAAAATACAATGCAGATGGGAGTGTAAACAAGTACAAAGCTCGATTGGTGGCAAAAGGATTCACCCAGTCCTATGGGGTGGATTATGAAGAAACCTTTGCACTTGTAGCAAAGTTGAATTTAGTCCTAGTACTCCTTTCCCTGGCAGTAAATTTGGACTGGCCACTTCACCAGTTAGATATAAAAAATGCTTTCCTAAATGGTGAACTTGAAGAAGATGTCCACAAGAGAATACCACTTGGACTTGAAACATCAGAAAATTCAAGCAAGGTATGTAAACTCAAAAGATCACTATATGGACTCAAGCAATCCCCTCGGGCTTGGTTTGATAGGCTCACACGAGTGGTTAGGATACATGGCTTCTCCCAGTGTCAAATTGACCACACACTGTTCTTAAAGCATACAAAGGAAGACAAGGTAACCATCTTCATTGTCTATGTGGATGACATTATTATTACAGGGGACGTTTATAATGGAATGGAAGGACTGAAAATGATTCTAGTTAAGGAATTTGAAGTCAAAGATCTTGGTCAGTTAAGGTATTTTTTGGGAATGGAAGTGGCACGGTCCAAACATGGAATCTATTTATCTCAAAGGAAATATACACTTACTTCAACAAACAGGGATGTTAGGATGCAGCCAACAGAAACTCCTATGGAATCCAATGTGAAAATGGAGAGGAAAAAGAGAGCTCACCTACTGACAAAGAAAAGTATCAAAAGCTGGTTGGGAAACTTATCTACCTAACCCACACACGACCAGATATTGGTTTTTCTGTTAGCATGGTTAATCGCTACATGAATGACCCTAGGGAGGCTCACATGAAAGCAGTTAACCGCATCCTGCAATATTTGAAAAAGACACCAGGGAAGGGGCTGCATTTCAAGAAGGACACAAGTAGGAAAATAGAAATAATCACTGATGCAGATTGGGCAAGCTCAGTGACTGATAAGAGATCAACCAGTGGGTATTGCTCCTTTGTATGGGGCAACTTAGTGACCTGGAGAAGCAATAAACAATCTGTGGTTGCTAGAAGTAGTGCAGAAGCTGAACTTAGGTCCATGACACATGGGATTTGCGAGGGGATGTGGCTGCAAAGGATGCTTGCAGAACTACACGTTTACACTGACCATGAAGTAAGCCTGTTGTGCGATAACAAAGCTGCCATAAGCATTGCTAAAATCCTGTGCAACATGACAGAACAAAGCATGTGGAAATTGATAGACACTTTATCAAGGAAAAGGTTGACAATGGGCTAATTTCTCTCCAGCACACACCCTCAAGCAACCAAACTGCTGATATCTTGACCAAGGCACTTCCTAGAGCCACCTATGAAAACTTAAGATTCAAGTTGGGCATGATTGACATCTATGATCCAACTTGAAGGGGAGTGTTAGTTACGATTCTGTCCATTAAGGGATAGCTGTACAACTTTCATTAGTTGTACCGTAGAAATATTCTCTTACCATTTAATAGCCTCATAATTTCTCTCTTTTATTGTAAATAATTGAGTTAATTAGGATTTAATTAACTTTCTGTTTTACTTGTACTCCCTAGGCTATTTATACCATATTGTATTCTGTACAAAATCAATAAGAAATACAACATATTCACAAATTCTTCAGATTCTTATAGTTGAATTCATGGTAAAGCTCAATATCATCGGACATATGATAAGCCTTTTTTATAAGCATTAGTATTCAAAGTGAATAAAGAAGTTCACATTTGTTTGAAATTGTAATAACTCCAATGTTTTGTGGGTGTTGCTCTCTTATTAAGTATCTCATTTGTAGGACAAAGTGTTGGCAGCGTGCAATGTTCTTGGATAAGCACTGTGTTGTTCAATTACTGGATCAACATACAAATAGAAGAACTATATCTAGACTCAACACATAAATATCAGTCTATAAACACATAAATTTCAATCAATAATCTTGGATATGGTTCCTTGTACATAAAATGAAATGTGCTTCAACATGATGTAGAAAGAGGTGGAAGAATTAAGAAATTGATCAAAATTGTTCATAGTCTTTGTTGAAGTAATGGGATTTTAGAGAAAAGGAGGAGAGAAAATACTAAGGGTTTGAATATTATTGAGAATAGTTTTATGCTAAATTCATTACAAAGGACTCAATACTAATCTCTATTTATAGAGAAACATAGACCTGATCCTAAATAAGGAATAAATCATAATAATAATGAAAGATATTCTAAGATATCTCTATAATTATAAATTGATCCTAATAAATAATTTAAGATACTCTAATATAATATAAAAGATATTATAAGATATTTTCTAATATTCTAACACTCCCCCTCAAGCTAAAGCTTACTAAGTTTTAGCTTGTTACAAAAAAATAATGTTTTGCTCAGCAAAATAATAAAAATGATGAAAAAGCAACTCAGGGATGCAGGTGAAGTCGGAGAGAATTGCTATAAATATAGCTTAGCCAGATAGCCGATATGATCATCAGCCTGAGAGAAATTCATGACAAGCAATTGAACAAAGAAAGGTCCGTTCTTCTAAAAACTGCATTTGGAAGCTTCAAACCAATAATATTGGAGAGGCGTGCTTCAAAGAGAGAAAGGCAAGGCCAATACATCTGGGACAAAGATAAGGCCAGTACATCTGGGACAAATTGTCATGCTAAAGTGTGAGCCATAAAATAAAAGACATTGTTAGAATGAGCATTAATGAAAAAAGAAGTCATCACTAATATGATTCATCTGTGGAAAAAGGGACACCAACAGAATGATCATCGATGGAATAAAAGCTACTATTATAATCTATTAGTAAGAACTAAATTGCATGACAAACACCAAAGAGGAAGCAGCACACTCGAATGAAACGAAGCCATGATCGATTAGCGGAGTGAGAAAATGCATCCAAAAGAGGAGAGACAATGGTTGTTTCAGAAAACTTGCTGGAAATCTTTTCCAACAGCGACGGCTTTTGGCGACGCGCTTTCGGGCATGACCTGATCTGGAGATAACGACACTGTTCGCAGGAAAATTTGCCGGAAATAGTGGCAGCGGTGCAATAACGAATTGAACCGAAAACAAGTGAAATGTGTCGGAATGTTGGAAAAGAGAAACTATGATTATATTCCCTAATTGTTGGGAACTCGACAGCGGAATAGAGGCAGAATCGTTCAAGGAGGATCGAAATAGGCTCTAGATACCATGTTGAAGTTGTGGAATTTTAGAGAAAAGGAGGAGAGAAAATAATAAGGGTTTGAATATTATTGATAATAGTTTTATGCTAAATTCGTTACAAAGGACTCAATACTAATCTCTATTTATAGAGAAACATAGATCTAATCCTAAATAAAGAATAAATCATAATAATAATGAAAGATATTCTAAGATATCTCTATGATTATAAATTGATTCTAATAAATAAGTTAAGATACTCTAATATAATATAAAAGATATTATAAGATATTTTCTAATATTCTAACAATCTTATTAGTTGAATTTATGATAAAGCACAACATTGATATAGAAAGAGGTGGAGGAAATAAGAAATAGATCAAAATTGTTCGTTGCCTCATTAGTTGAAGCTTATTTAGTGTTAATATGCAAATTTAATTACTAAGCTTATATTTAGTGTTAATACACAAATTTAATTACTAAGCTTATATTTAGTGTTAATACACAAATAAGCCTTATTTAGTGTTAATATGCAAATTTAATTACTAAGCTTATATTTTCCAAATTGTAATAATTCCAATGTTTTTGTAGGTATCACTCTCTCGTAAAATATGTGATTTATGTGTTTTTTGTGTCTCTAATGAGATCACACACCTTCATATTTATAATGATGCTACAATAATTACATTCAATGCTTAGGAAATTGTATTGACTAGGACTACTATCAATTAGCTTAAGATGTTGCACAATTAAGGAATAATTAAAACATACACTAAATTTTAACACTCCTCCTCAAGCTACAGCTTACTATGCTTTAAGCTTGTTTCATCAAAACATTTTATCACAAAAAAAAATGAAATTAAGTTTGACTATTGTTGGACTAGTTTGAAAAGAGAAGACACCATTAATGATTCATGTGTGAAAGATTCACCATTGAATTGATCATCGGTGGAAATAAAACGCGCCACTAATATGATTCATATGTGGGAATACAGTCACCACCAGATTGATCGTCAGTAGGAATAAAAGGTGCCACTAATATGATTCATATGTGGGATTAGAGTCAGCACCAGGTTGAGCGTCGGTGGGAATAAAATGATTGTCTGAGCAAATGGTTCCTCCTTGAAACTAAGTTCTCACAACAACAGATACAATACGTAACGAAGAGTTGAAAAATGAGAGGTTGCTGAAAAATCACCACATCATAAAAAGACATGCAGAAGGGGGCCAGAGACAGGTGCATGCATTCTCACGCATAGATTTGGTGGAGGCGTGTGAGACCCATACAAAGAGAAGATAGACGTGCGTGACACGTGTGCAATGTTGGTTGGCGACGGGAGAAGCACCGTCGTGCTCGCCGGAGGATTGCTCGGTGGTGTTTGTTGGCAGCTGGTGTTGGCACAACTGTAACAGAGTTAAAAAAAAGAACAAAACATTGACAGCTAGTGTAAAGCACAACTGTGTTTGAAAGAAAAAAAAAAGTCACTGAAAAACACATAGTGAAGGTTGTGCTTTTGAGGCCAGCTGTAGCGTCGTGGCTGGTTGCTAGAAAGACAGCCGGAGTTGATGGTGACAGATGACTGTATGAAGCCAAAAAATTGAAAGACAGAAAAAGGTGGTGCTGTTGGCGGCATTTGCTGCCGCCGGCAGCGTTAGTGAAGCACAAAGACGGTCACAAAATCAAAACCTGCTCTGATACCATGTAGAATATGTTATTTGTGTATTTCTTATGTCTTTTGTGAGATCACACACCTTCATATTTATAATGATGCTACAATAATTACATTCAATGCCTAGGAAATTGTATTGACTAGGACTACTATCAATTAGCCTAGGATGTTGCACAATCAAAGAATAATTAAAACTGTCAAAACCGTGATTCCCCTTAGTATTTTAGGCAGTTTTATATTTATTGTATTTCTGTAACAGTTTTATATTTATTGTACTTTTGTAACAGTTGTATCTTGCTATTATTAGGTTTATGTATTTAGGATCAATCCCATAATGACAGGGATCCGTTTTCCCTGGCTCATGTATATATATAGGTCTAGTGACCTCATAATAATATATGAAAAGAATATTATTCCTTCTAAATTTAAGATGGTATCAGAGCTCCTGATCCTTGGGAGCCTCTGACCGTGCCTGTAAACCCTAAGTTGCAGCCTTCATTGCTATGCTACCTTTAAGCATTGTTGCAGCCTTCATTGCAGCGCAACCCTCTCTTCCTTGATCATGGCTGAGGTAATGAATCCTATTCTTGAAACTGGGGACAGACCCCAGACTGCTGGAGAATTGCAGAATGTTCATTCTGCTTATCGGTTAAATGGGAAGAATTATCTCAAATGGTCTCAACTCATTAGGACCATCTTGAAAAGAAAAGGAAAGGTCAGTCACCTGACTGATAAAGCACCTGATAAAACAGATCCCAAGTTCAAATCATGGGACGAAGAAGACTCCATGATCATGGTGTGGCTATGGAATTCAATGGTCCCAGAAATCAGTGATACCTGCATGTTCCTTAAATCAGCAAAGGAAATTTGGGATGCAGTTGAACAAACTTATTCTAAGGCCAAGGATGCTGCTCAAATTTATGATGTAAAGGTAAAAACCGTGGCTGCCAAACAGGGAAACAGATCAGTTACAGAATATGCCAATCAACTCAAGTCTCTATGGATGGAATTGGACCACTATCGAGTTATACAAGCAAAGTGTTCAGAAGACTCAGCAATTCTTAAGGAGTATATTGAACAAGATAGAGTCTATGATTTTTTGGTAGGTCTGAATCCTGAATATGACCAGGTCCGAATCCAAATCCTGGGAAAAGAGAAAGTCCCCGAGCTTAATGAAGTGGTAGCCATTATCCGGAGTGAAGAAAGCAGGAGAGGACTGATGCTGGAGACCTCAACCACTGAAAGCTCCGCAATGATAGCTGAAAGAGGAACAATCATGGTTGCTAACCAGAGGAAAAGTGGGGTTCCAAATATGGAAAAAAAACACGAGGAGGTCTGGTGTACCCACTGTAACAAGCCGCGCCACACAAGAGAGAAGTGCTGGAAATTACATGGAAAACCCCCAAGCCGAGAATGGGGGCCGAAAGGAGGCCCTCCAAAAAGAGGAGGGCAAGGGCAAGCATACATTGCTAATGGACAAAGTGAAGAATCTGTCCAGCTGAATCATGAAGAGATAGAACGGGTCAGATCCCTCCTTAGTAAATTGGAGAAGCCCACAGGTACATGCTCCTTAACATATTCTGGTAAGCTTCCACTTTCTTTTGGGCTTAATGTTTCAGATACACCATTTACACATTACTGGATATTAGACTCTGGAGCCACTGACCATATGACCCCTCTACCCAAATACTTCTCCACATATTCCCCATGTCCTAGCAACAAGAAAATTTCCACGGCAGATGGAACCCTTATAACTGCAGCAGGACAAGGAGAGGTCAAAATAAGCCCATCCATAACATTAAAAAATGTCCTTCATGTCCCTAAACTGTCCACCAATCTGATTTCTATACAAAAACTCACAAAAGATCTCTCATGTAATGCTGTTTTTCATAGCAACTCTTGTATACTGCAGGACAAGAACTCGGGGAGGACGATTGGACATGCTAGAGAATGGAATGGCCTATACTACATGGACGATCCTAATCTGCCTACCAAGAGCCGCTCTCTCATATCTGAATCTACCATGACCAATAAAGAGAAAGCTCAACTATACCATTGTCGGCTAGGACACCCTTCATTTCGAGTTGTAAAAGTGCTTTTCCCTTCCTTGTTTAAAAATTTAAATGTGGAGAGTCTCCATTGTGAGGTGTGTGAGCTTGCTAAACACAAGCGTGTACCTTTTCCCATTAGCAATAAAATGAGTCCTTTCCCTTTCTTTCTTGTTCACACTGATGTATGGGGTCCTGCTTATGTTCCTAATATCTCAGGTGCTAAATGGTTTTTAACCTTCATAGATGATTGTACCCGAGTGACTTGGGTTTTTTTATTGAAACAAAAATCAGAAGTTAGCTCCGTGTTTTTTCAGTTTGTCTCAATGATTAAAAATCAATTTGGGGTCGGTATCAAAAGAATTAGGTCTGATAATGCCAAGGACTACTTTAACCTTGTACTAAACTCTTTTTGCCAAAAGGAAGGGATAATCCATGAGTCCTCATGTGTGAACACACCCCAACAGAATGGGATTGCAGAAAGGAAAAATGGGCACCTATTAAATCAAACTAGAGCTCTACTTTTTCAAAACCATGTTCCTAAGAGATTTTGGGGGGAAGCTCTTCTTACTGCCACTTACCTAATCAATAGGTTACCCACTAAAATCTTAGACTCAAAAAGTCCCATGGAAGTCCTATCCTCATTCTACCCACACTTGGATCCTACAAATAAACTCCAACCTAGAATATTTGGGTGTGTATCCTTTGTGCATGTTCATAGTAATGAAAGGGGAAAATTGGACCCTAGGGCTGTCAAATGTGTATTCTTAGGGTACTCTACCACACAAAAGGGGTACAAATGTTTTCACCCCCTATCAAAAAGATTCTATGTGTCAAGAGATGTCACCTTCAACGAACAAGAGAGCTACTTCAAGCAGCCTCATCTTCAGGGGGAGAATGTAAGAGAGGAAGATGAGACTCTCATGTTTCCAAATATGACATTTGGACCTGAAATTGGGACAAATGGCATTGTTGTCCTGAAATTGAGAGAAGAACAGAACCTGCACCTAAACCAACAGCAGGACCTGCACCTGAATCAACAGCAGGACCTACACCTACACCTGCACCTGAACCAACAGCAGGACCTGCACCTGAATCAACAGCAGGACCTACACCTACACCTGCACCTGAACCAACAGCAGGACCTGCACCTGAATCAACAGCAGGACCTACACCTACACCTGCACCTGAACCAACAGCAGGACCTGCACCTGAATCAACAGCAGGACCTACACCTACACCTGCACCTGAACCAACAGCAGGACCTGCACCTGAATCAACAGCAGGACCTACACCTACACCTGCACCTGAACCAACAGCAGGACCTGCACCTGAATCAACAGTAGGACCTACACCTACACCTGCACCTGAACTAACAGCAAGGCCTGCACCTGAACCAGCACCTAATGATGGAAAATTTGGGAAAATTTTGGTATATTCAAGGAGAGAAAAAGCCATTCTAGAATCTGGCAATGTCCAAGAATCCAACCCATCATCACTGCATGAGGTAACACCTTCGAATCCTATAAACTCCAATGATTCTAACGAGTTTGTTTCTGCAAATCTAGAAGCACAGGTGGACCAAAATCTAGACCTACCCATTGCCCTTAGAAAGAGAACTAGAACATGCACCCAACAACCACTTTACCCACTATCAAATTTCCTATCCTTTGAAAAATTCTCACCTACTCATAAAACCTTTCTCACAAACCTCAACTCCACACACACACCTTCCTCTGTATCTGAAGCATTATCTGACAGGAAATGGAAACAAGCCATGGATCTGGAAATGGAGGCGTTAACCAAGAATAGGACCTGGAAACTTGTCACCCTACCAATTGGGAAAAAACCAGTAGGATGCAAGTGGGTATATACAATTAAATACAGGGCTGATGGGACCATTGAACGTTACAAGGCAAGATTAGTGGCCAAAGGCTTCACTCAAACCTATGGAGTTGATTACTTGGAGACATTTGCCCCGGTTGCTAAGATGAACACGGTCAGAGTAATATTGTCATTAGCAGCAAATCATGATTGGGACCTGCAGCAGTTTGATGTGAAGAATGCATTTTTACATGGAGACCTTGAAGAAGAAATATACATGGAGTTGCCCCCTGGTTACAATGGGCAGGTTACTGCTGGAACTGTTTGCAAGCTAAGAAAGGCTCTATATGGGCTGAAACAATCCCCAAGAGCATGGTTTGGAAGATTCACCAAAGTTATGACAGGTCTAGGCTACAAACAAAGCCAAGGGGATCACACATTATTTATCAAACATTCAGATTCAGGGGGAGTAACAATTTTATTGGTGTATGTAGATGATATTATAGTTAGTGGGGATGACAAAAAGGAGCAGCAAGTGCTAAGTAAATGCCTTGCCACGGAATTCGAGATCAAGGCATTAGGGAGACTTAAATATTTTCTGGGAATTGAAGTTGCCCATTCCAAGAAAGGAATCTTCATATCTCAACAAAAATACATTACTGACTTGCTTAAAGAAACAGGGAAGACAGCCTGCAGACCAGCAAGTACTCCAGTGGACCCAAATATAAAGTTGGGAAGTGCGGAGGAGGATATTGCTGTGGACAAGGAAATGTATCAAAGACTTGTGGGCAGACTTATTTACTTATCTCATACTAGACCAGACATTGCTTTTGCTGTAAGTCTAGTTAGCCAGTTTATGCACCAACCAAAGGAAGCACATTTACAAGTTGCTCTTAGAATTGTCCAGTATTTGAAAGGGACCCCAGGAAGAGGGATTTTGTTCAAACGAAACAAGAGTGTAAGTCTTGAAGCATATACGGATGCGGACTACGCAGGGTCGGTGGTAGATAGAAGATCAACTACTGGATACTGCACCTTCCTTGGTGGAAATCTAGTAACTTGGAAGAGCAAAAAACAAAGTGTAGTAGCTAGATCGAGTGCTGAAGCAGAATTTCGAGCAATGGCCCACGGAATATGTGAACTTCTATGGCTGAAGATTATATTGGAAGACTTGAAGATAAGGTGGGATGAACCTATGAGGTTATATTGTGACAATAAATCTGCAATTAGTATAGCCCACAACCCGGTGCAACATGATAGAACTAAACATATAGAGGTTGACAGACACTTTATCAAGGAAAAACTAGACAGTGGCATGATTTGCACACCATATGTATCCACTCAGAATCAACTTGCAGACATACTCACCAAGGGGCTGAACTGCATTAACTTTGAAGGAATTATATCCAAGCTGGGAATGGAAAACACCTATTCACCAGCTTGAGGGGGAGTGTCAAAACCGTGATTCCCCTTAGTATTTTAGGCAGTTTTATATTTATTGTATTTCTGTAACAGTTTTATATTTATTGTACTTCTGTAACAGTTGTATCTTGCTATTATTAGGTTTATGTATTTAGGATCAATCCTATAATGACAGGGATCCGTTTTCCCTGGCTCATGTATATATATAGGTCCAGTGACCTCATAATAATATATGAAAAGAATATTATTCCTTCTAAATTTAAGAAAAACATACACTGAATTTTAACAGTAATAATTACAATGTTTTTGTAGGTATCACTCTCTTGTTAAATGGTTTAAGAATATCATTCGTAGGGCACGGTGTTGCCAGCCTGCAAAGTTCTTGGATAAGCATTGTGTTGTTCCATCATTGGATCAACATACAAATGAAAGATCTAGCTCCAGACTTGAGGTATTTTTGTCTCCTAAATTTTAACTATTTTGGTTGGATAACGAAGTATTACAACATCATTGAGGTTATAAGAAACCTTTTACGTTTTTTGTACTACTTACATTGCAAATAGTTTTTCAACGCCAAAGGAATGTAGTACTTATAAGAAATTTGTACTACAGGACAATGTATCAGAAACAAATATACATAAGATATATATGGAGTTTGATACTCCACATTGCACAGATACTGTGGAAGTAATAGATTCACAGTGTGAGGCAGTTAAGTCATGCTGCTCAAAAAGTCAAGTGGTATCTTTCATATGGGCTGTTTCTCGGAGTTTACTTCCTTCTGAATTACTAGGTACTCCTTCTAATTGGAGAATAATGAGGAGAAATATATCCAAGTTCATACAGCTACGGAGATTTGAAAAATTCCCTTTAAAGCTATGTTTGCATGAACTGAAAACTTCAAGGTTTCCATTCCTGTCAAATAAATATTTCATGAGTAGTCAAAATGCATGGATTCTTAAGTATTTAGAAGGACATGATAAAGTCCTTCATAAAGAATTCAGAGATTGGAACAATGATGTACATGGTGTCAAACGTAAGCTTCTTGAGAAGTGGATGTTCTGGTATTATTCTTTTCTGGTTGTGCCTTTGGTGCAAGCAAACTTCTATGTTACTGAAAGTGAGCAAGGGAAACAAGACATTTACTATTATAAGAAACCAGTTTGGGAGAAGCTAAATAAAAGCACTATTGCTTGCTTCAAAGACTTGAGATATAGTCACTTGGATGATGTGGCCTTGCATAATATTCTTAGAGGTAGACCATTTGGATTTTCAAAGCTCAGACTTCAACCTAAAGAAAATGGAGTAAGAATGGTGGCAAATCTTAAAGGTTCTTCAAGATTGCCTATGCTTGAGTCGACTATGGGAGTTCCATATTTCAAAACTGAAAGGAAAGAAAAACATCAGAAAATCAAGTTTGAATATTACCGATCGGTGAATTATGTTCTTCGTGATGCACATACTATTCTTAAAGGAATTCAGTTCAAGCAGCCTGAGAGGCTAGGTTCTTCAGTATTTGATTACAATGATGTTTATAAAAGACTCTGCCCATTTTTGGTTAGCCAGAAGAATGGATTGACACCTATGTCTTCTTTATTCATTGTCACATCTGATGTTTTGAAGGCATTTGATTCTGTTGATCAGGAAAAGCTGCTTGACATAATCAAGGATGTACTGGCCAAAAATGAATATTTTCTTAAACAGTATGATCAAGTTATTTGCACAAAGAACTCTCTGTGGGTTCAAAAGCAATTTACTATGCTCAATACAACGGGAAACACTGGCCATACTTTGTTCAGATCATTTGCTTCATCCCGGCATGCTGTCTTTGTTAATCAGGTATCATTTTTCGTTTTTCTTAATTGGCATATGAGAAATTCATCTGGGTTAGTTTATTAGTAAACTCTTTAATACAGTATAAATGTTAATGGAAAAAGCTCCTGTTCTATGCTCACTTTTACTTTTTTATTATATCATAGGAACGGCAGAAGCATGTGAAAAAGAAATTGTTATTTTCATATCTAACGGAGCATGTGAAGCACAATGTGTTGCAGTTTGATGGAAAATTTTACTTGCAAGGTATGGGTATTTCCCAGGGAGGGATTTTGTCATCTTTGCTTTGCTCCTTATATTACGGTCATTTGGAGAGGAATGTGATATTTCCATTCTTTGAAAAAACACTTGAATCTGGAAGTTGCAAGGAGAATAAATCTATCAACACCAACAGTGGTGACTCATCACCATGTTACCTGCTAATGCGATTTATTGACGACTTCTTCTTTATATCAAACTCAAAGAAGCAGGCTACCAGCTTTTTCTCCAGGCTGAAAAGAGGATTTCGTGGTTACAACTGCTACATGAATGAGAAAAAGTTTGGTGCAAACTTTGATGTAGAACAGATACCAGGCTCCTCATTGAACAGGGTTCGTGTGGGCAAAGACGGTGCTACTTCATTTGTACGATGGAGTGGTCTTCTTATCAATTGCTCCACTATGGAAATTCAGGCTGATTACACAAGGTTAATCTCTATTTAAAGGATTTTGGTTGATCTTATGGGCATATAATGTGTATACTTGTTACTAGCATGTTTGACAGATGTTCATATTCTTCTGCATTTGTGAATCATAAGATTTTCACGATTTTGTTATGAAAATATCTGCATCTGTAAATTTCATAGATTTCTGCCTTTAATTATGAAAGTGGGATTGCTTTTCACCAAGTGAGTATTAAGCATACAATGCTTTTGTATCTCAATTTGTTCACTCCTGATTAAGAAAAGGATTCTACACATGTTAAACTGAATTCCTCAGTTTTGATCCTAAAGTTTCCTGTAAGGGCTGTTCAGATGTAATAGTGCTTCGTGTTATAACTTATTATAGTAATTTCCGAATTCGGCATAATAGCCTCAAACATGTACTAGATTCTAGATACAATGTATTTGTTCCTGTGATCCTGTCATTTTGACAATCATAGAACTGTAGTAATAAAAGTCCAATCGCTTTCATTGCTCGAACACAAATATTTCGATTGACCTTTGTGGATTATCATAGTAGATACACCTGGATAGTTATTATGAAATCCAAAAGTAAGAACTTTACAGGTTATGATGACTTATGTTTATAATTGAACTGTAATTGATATTCTTTTGATTTGTTATTGTCAGGAATAGGACCTGGGGGAGGGTTATATTAGATACTGATATGAAATAGGATTAATTTAACAGGACATTCTAACATGGCTTGATCCATGCAGTCAACTCCACTTAGTTGGAGAAGACTTTGGTTGTTATTGTTGAATGGGATTGGATTAATTCAAGATGTCTACAGACTCCCATATCCTGTCCTGCAAAACAAATTTTTAGGGGTTGAGATGATTATTCTAGATTTTTAGATAATTGCCTTAGAAAAAATTCTACTGTGAAGGGTTCAAGTAGCAGGATGCTAATTAAACTACTTACCTGTAGTCTCATAAATGGAACTTCACATTATTCAATGTATCTGAATCTGGTATACTAGTCTGAAAGCTTTTTAGTGTTAAGTATTATTCATAATGTGATTTTATTTGGGTTCTTTTTCTTGGAATAATTAATTCTATATTCCAAACAGGTACTTGAATAACCATTTAAGCTCGACGCTCACTGTTTGCTGGCAAGGCAAACCAGGCAATCATCTGAAGGAGAAGCTGCGTCTCTTTCTAAGACCTAAATGCCATCCTTTATTCTTTGACTCGAATATCAATTCGGCTGCAGTTGTCAGATTAAATGTTTATCAGATGTTTTTGATATGCGCAATGAAGTTTCATTGCTACATCCGTGACCTATCATTTGTTTGCCAACTTCCCAAAAGATATTGTTCAGACATTATTCAGAAATCTTTGAGGTATCAATATAATATCATCCTTTTGAACTGGTCTTACCACGTTAGTTTCTCATTGTTGATTAGATTGACTTATCTCATAAAACTAATACTCCCTCTTGATCCTTTTTATGAGAAATGGAAATTGTTTTTAAAAAATAAATTGCGGACAGGGTACTATTGTTTATTTAAAGTGCACTAATAACCGTTTGATGACTATCTCCAGAGGAATTTGAACTTTGTCTCTTGAGGTTATAAGGTCAAACTTATTGCCACCTCATGGACATGAGAAAAGTAGTTAATGCTAATTTATCTTCACAAATACTCTTATAATTCATTAATGTCTACACTTGTATGGAAAAATAACTTTTTTGTTAAAATAAAAAACTATGATATATAAGGAATTTTAACAATTAATACATTAATTTCGTGTATTAAGGGGAAAAAGATCAATGTCTCATAAAAAGGTCCAAAGAGAGTAATATACAAAAGGTCTCATCAATCAATTGATTATGTATTTTTCATAGAATACTTAAATTCTATAACTTATAAGTTATAACCATTAGTCAGTAATGTTTTCTTTCATGGTAACTATCAGATACATGCACATGCTGATAAAGAGAAGGATGCATTCAATGCGTAGGAATTCTAGTATCCGGCCGATTCTCAAGTTGAAGAAGGGAGAAGTTGAATGGCTTGGATTTCATGCTTTTATACAAGTGCTAAAGAGAAAGGAATCACGCCACAAGAAGTTGCTATCAGTTTTGAAGTCAAAGTTGTTGTCACATAGAATCTCTGGGAGTGTTTCACGTGAACTCAAGTACGCTGTTGATGCTGAAAATTCTTCCTTGCTATGGAAAATCAAGTATTAATTCTTATAGGGAACTTGTGATGACTGAACTAGTTATTTCATTGTATCAAAATAGGCAATGTGTCACACACATAGTTGGAAGTATATTGCAATATTTTTCACATGGTGCCATTTTTTAAATAAATTTGATCACCGGCTGCGTTAACAAATGTTTTTGCAGAAGTAATATGTCAAACTTTAACATTTCAGCAAAAAACAACTTTTATCATATGCCATTTCATTCTTTTGGGTAAGGCAAATGTGCATGTAGAAATTACAAGTTTTTAGGTGTAGACAAGAACTGCTGCAGCAAATATAATTTACAAAACTATCTGGAAAAAGAAAACTGTTAGAGATGCCAAAATCTGTTCTGTTGCTATGCAGTAATGTCATATGTGAAATGCCACACAATGAAATTGATGATCGTATTTTATATTTTAGGACCCAACTCTGAATCAGTGAGAAGATAATTTGGTATCAAGTTCAATTGTGGAAGAATGAACATGAAAGACTGAAAAAGAGAGTTTGCTTAGTTATCATTATAGAATTTATAGTTCTTAATTGCTGTTATTGAGTTTTGTTGTAATTATGTTAAGGGTTAAGGGTAGTTTAGTCTTTTTAACCCCTACTATAGTCCTTTTTGTAACTCTTGTATTGTTCACTTTTGCTATCTAATTTCTAACCCTAACAAAGGTTCTTCCTCTTGTTTTCTTTATGTTTCCTCATTGTTAACATAGTCAATGTTGAAAACTTCATTTGCCCTTTGTTTTGAAGTATCAAACTAGCAAGAATCCGAAATTTAAACAAATTTAATTTTATATATCTGAAATAAATATTTATCACAAATCTTTTTATATTTAGCAATGATAAATGATTTTCTTATATTTTTGTATGTGTCATCGAGAAATATTTGACTTGTATTTATTTATAACAAATATTTATCGTATATTTTTTATATATCAGTGACAAATCTTTATCATATAATTATTTATATTTATTACTTACAAATATTTATCATGTGATTTTTTATATTTATGACTTATAAATATTTGTCTTGTGTTTTTTATGTTGTTATATATATATATATATATATATCGTGCGTGTTTTTTTGTTTATAGATGACAAATACGTCTTTATATTTTATTAACAAAAAATATTTGTCTTATTTTTTGTATAAGTAATAAATATCTGTCTTGTGACTTTTTATTTTATTACTGATAAATATCTGTCATGTCTTTCTTTTTAATGCATCAATTATAATTATGCATTACACGTTTTTTAATTACAAAATATTCTTGCATTTCCATGTTAATAATTCCACTAGTGTTTTAATGTTAGTTATGTAATTCTGCAATGAAATTACAAAATCTCTCTTTGTATAATTACATTGTTGTCTCATTAATGTATTTGCTAGTATTTCATTTTAGCGTGTGTTTGGTTTTATAGTGGCTATTGATTTTAGTTAAAGGAAAATTGAATGTAAATTGATTTATGCTTACATATATTTATGTAAAAGTGAATTGAACAATAAATTTTAGTGTAAAAATCACGTTTGAACTAAAAAGCTATAAATCTTAACTGCAACTTAAAATCAATTTTGGAAGTAAAATCATTTCTTTTCGATTAAAATCAATTTTGGAAGTAAAATCAATTTTATTTTAACCACTCCAAAATTAAAGTTATGTTTCACTTAAAGTTTTTGTTTTTGTTTTTGCAGTTTTATGGTTCACTTGTAATTTTATTTTATTTTTTAGTATTTTTGCAGTTTTTTTAATTGTAGTTTTGCAGTTGTTTTTATTTGCACTCTTATTTTGTAGTTTTAATTTAAGCTTCATTTACTTTCATCTTCTTTTATTAATGATTCAATAATAAAACTAATCAGGATATTAATGTAATTTTGTAAATATTTAATTTTAAAAAAAATTGATAGTTGATTAATGTAATTTTGTTAGGGTTTATTTTTCTTAAATTGTGAGATTATAAACATACCTACAATTTATTCTATTGTTTTGTTGTTGCAAATTTAGTATTCTGCTATGAGGCCTGGTTTAGTAGATGAAATCACAATACATATTTTGTACCCTTTTCGAAAATAGTTTTGTATCAAATATTATAAGGATATTTTTTTTAAAACACTATTAGTAGGATGTTTTTTATTTTTTTTTTTTATTTTTTAATTTTTTTTTTATTATCTAGATATTAGAAGGATTAAGCGCACAACCAAATTGGATTGTGCTAGCCAATTTCTTCGTATAATAACAAACTTTTACATGTAGCTCATATTTATATTCTATTTTTACACTTTGACACAAATTATCTATTTTGCTTAATGTTTTAATAATCGAATCGGATATCAAATCGATGAAGTCTCGAATCATAATTCAATTGATTCAATCATGGTTGAATTAGATAATAAATAAAATAAAATATAAATATAAATTAATATAGTTTAATTGTAATTTTTATGATACCTATAAATGTATTTAGATTTTTAATTAAGTTAGTTATATGTACCCCTTGAATTAGATCTGTACCTTCACATTTACAATTTTAGTTCATGAATTTCTCGAAATATCCCCATGTTAATGTTAAAAGTAAGACGAAAATTTGGACAATTCAAACATACCCAATATTCCAAGATTTCTAAAAAGTAATTTTTTTTCTCTGAAACTGTCCAACCGAAAAATTCATTTTTTGAATTTTCCGGTAGTTATTTTGTGTACTGAAAAATTTAATTTTTGATAGTTAATTTCAACTGAAAATTTCATTTTTGGTACATAAAATAACTATCGGAAAACTCATTTTTCAAATTTTTCGAGTTGAATGTTATCTATCGGAAAATAAAAAAAAAATGAATTATCCAGATCAAATTTTTATTTATTTTTTTTATATAGTTATTTTGTTTGTTCTGTGAGGAGTAGAAGATCCAAAAAAATTATATTACATTCTCGAGTTCGACCTCCTATTCATTCTAATAGGAAAACTGTTGTTGAGAAAACGAAAAGGATGAACAAAGAGGCACAATTTAAGATTTAACATCAGAAGGATCATATTCAGTCTGAGTTTGAGCTAGACCAAGACAAATTGTGCATCATGATCATGCTTGTGAGGATCACATGCACCAGGAGGAGGAGCAACATGATTCTAATTATGAAGATCACATTCAATATCAAGAGCAACAACTACATCTTGTGCTTGATCAACCTCTATTTCTTGTAGGATCGTACAATCTTTTCGTCCTTAAGGACTATGAGCACTATATTACACTTAAAGTGTGAGATGTACAAGTTAGTAAATAATTTATTTTATTACATAGTATAATATGTTTAATTTAGTATAGTATATATAGTTTAGTATATGTATAGTATAGTATGATATATAATTTATTTAAGGATTAATTGCAGTTTTAGTATCTTTATTTTTAGTATATGATAGCATAGTAGTATTTATATAGTATAGAGAATGTTCTTATAATAATTAGTTATTTAGCATGTTGTTTTAATTAATTAAGTAGTATAATTTAAAGTATGTTATTTCAATTAATTAACTATTCTAGCATAAAACACTATTAACTAACTAATAGTATAGTTTGTTGTGTGTTATTTTAATTATTAAGGATAGATGTGCATTGAAAATCTTTTAGAATGAAAAAAAAACATGATAAATCCATTGATGTTAGATATGTATTACCTACTCGGATAGATCAATGGATTATTAGATCAGGCTTACATGTTTCTTAAATGGATTACTAGATCAGACTTACATGTTTGACACGCAGAGACTAGACCACTTCACCTGCCATTTACTCTTGACGATCTTAAGGGTCAATTGAACATATCATGCAATGAGAAGTTATTCACACCTCCAGCTAACATGAGTGAAGATTTGACAAATATTGTTGTTGTTGAGTTATTGGGAATGGATAAGGAAAAAGCTATGAATGAGAACAAAACCAATATATTTTATGATTATTTTTTATATTCATTATATTGTTATTTGATAAAATACTTATTTAATATTTTATAGACATGAATTTATGAGCATCTCTCTTACATCTGTAAACGTAGTATGAATGAACCTATATCTTCACAGCTACAGATGTACAAATGGAGTGCATAAACAAACATTTGAGAACGTTGCATATTATAGAGTGAATTTGGATGCTTTGGGACCTACTGATGTTATTTAGACGCCAAATTACAACAAGGATGCAACAATAGAATTTTAGTTTGTATCGATGTTAACAGGCTACATTTGTTGGTGCTCTTTGATGATACCTTATTTGATGGTAAGGTACTTACGACAATTTGGGTATATTCAATACATCCCTCCTACACAGCTAGTGCTCGTTGTTTGTGATGTTGAATATGATGTGTACACGAACTCAGTTCGATCCCTTCGCACTAGATTGCATTTTATCACAAATCCACATGAGTGTGTTGAGGGATACTTATAGTGGTACTATTGCATATCTCATCCTTGGATGATCCTTTATGCTGTTGCAAAACCTTCCTATTTTGACATTCTTGATGTTAGTGCCCATGGTTCTGATGTTGGTCTGAGTGTTCATGGTCCTAATGCTAGTGTTGGTGTCCCTCCCCTCAAACTTGAAACCCCAAGTCCTGTTGAATGGGATATATGTAGTGACAAATAATGGGTGGTCTTATACAACAGATCTGGGACTTGCAAAGACTAGATCTTGATGATGAGATGTATCTCTACTTAGAGAGAGTCTTACATATATCCATAAGAGGGGATTATCATTACTATTGTAGTTGTATTTTGTTTGTATTATGTTATTACTCAGACTTATTTATTTTGACAACTTTATTGCTCGAAATTTATTTTTTTGTTTGGAATAACATTTTTGCTCCTCATAAAACACTTATCACTAATACAACATAAATACAACTTAAAAAGAACTAATATATAAACACAACTTAAGCTAGTACCATGGTTGACTTAAGCTAGTAGTTTCATCAGGTTCAACAAGACAATCTATGATATCATCAACGCTTCAGGGGCGATTCAAACTTTCTAAAATATCATGTGTAGATCTGGTCAACGTTGTGTCTAACTCGATCCTGAAGGTAGTGATCATTGTTTGGACATCATCCTCGTCTTGAAGGTAAAAGTTTGTGTACTTAAGACATCCATCAAAATCGATTGATGAACGATATTCAATTTTATCCACCCTCCATAGTCACTAAAGTAAGGAGATTGTTGAGTTTACTCATTAAATCTTGGAGAGTAATATTATCAACTACCCTAACCTCTACTAGTTATCACCCGCTAAAGTAAACAAAAGCTAGATTAGATAACATATTGATATGAAACAAAAGTTAAAATGATTTTCGTTTAAGAAAATATATAAAGATGTATTGGAGCAACCAAGAACACATAAAAGTGTCGGTGAAATCAAGCCCACACAAAAGTGTCAGTGCAATCAAGACCATACAAAAGTATTAGTAAGAATATCAATCATCTGCCAAAGACATACATTTTGGTGATTGTTCTAAACCTAATGAGCCACAATGCTGTTGTCATCCCACAAAGCTATAACTCATGATGTAGACTCATCACTGTGGCGGTCTTTCCAAGCCCATGCAAGTGAAGGCATAGAACATCTCGACTTCAATTTAACCTCAACCCAATGACTTTCTTTAACAATGTTGATAATACGATCACATGATATATCTCCATGGTGTGCACCCTCAATGGAAAAAAGTCAAAGAAAAAGTTTTTCTAATGTGACAAGCTCGAGATAATATTTTATTGCTATCATGTAAATGATATATAGAATACTCATCCATTTCTTGCTGGGTTGGTTTCCCAAACCGGCTACAAGCAAAAGGTCAATCACGTCCTGCAAGCATTCATTAAATAATGCAACATATAAATTAGATTTGGACTTAATCTCAATGTACAACTATGGACACACAGTACTCCAATATTTTTTACCGTGACCAATTAAAGTAGCAATAACATGATATCCACAATTTTCATCTTCCTTAAAATTAATTATGTCTTCAATATATGGATGAATTATAGGACGAAATTCATCCATATATTTTCTAACTTCACTTACCACAGGTTGTTTAAAGGCTTGGTCGATGTAACACCCTGTTTTTCATAGCGAGGGTATATTTTTTTTTTCAAAAGAATTTAAAATAAAGCAGAGAAATGAATAAAGAAATGCCTTTGGATAAATAATTGAGTCATTATAATTTACAGGCAGCGGAAAAGTTACTCCTATTATAAATCCAAACCATTTACCCAACAACAAATGGTACATGTAACCCATCGAAAATAACATGTCAAGCTGACAATATTAGTATAGGTACAGTCTTCCATTTTAAAATAACTGCAAAACAAAAGAAGGCATCTGATCCCTCTATGCCAACCTAATCTGATCATTTTACAACACAACTAAACACTCTGACTAATCTCCACGCACCCCGTGAGATTCTCCTAACGTAGCTGCAGTCAAGCGTTCCCATCTCCATTTCCGTCCGTAGGGTAAGAACCGGTAGGATCGTCCTGACTCTCATCTGAGGGCAAAGCCCAGATTTCCACAATAATTGTAAAGGTCACCAATCGAAAATAACAGTTAACACATAACATTTAAGTTTTGAATGCTAAAAATAACTTTACAACCAAGCATGCACCTTAGCAGGATTTTCAATATGCGAAAAGTTCATACAATACATTGCCAATGAAAATGAAGGTAAAATGCAGTTCTCGATCTCCTAATTAACACATAATAAAACAAGACATGGATAGATTCATGAGCAAACAATCATACAACTAAAACTGAGGATTTTCACTGAGCCAATCGATTAGGCAATCGATTGGGGTGAAGGATTTTGATGAAACAGAATCCTGGGCTGAAATCAATCGATTGGGAAATCGATTGAGTGAGTACTGAGCCCCTGACTTAATACCAATCGATTTCCAAATCGATTTCCTGAAGGTTTTTAGTGAAATTTTGAACTCTGGCTTGATTCAATCGATTGGGAAATCGATTGACAGGGTAGCTGAGCCCCTGACTTAATGGCCAATCGATTTCCAAATCGATTTGGTCGAATATGGATGAGTCCCTGACTTAAGCCCAATCGATTGGGCAATCGATTTCGTAAATGATTTTCGAAAAACTGATTACAAAATCGATTGGCTAATCGATTTTGTCCATTTGGCCAAGTCCCTGTTTACTATCCAATCGATTGGGAAATCGATTTACCTGTGTATTCTTTCAAAAATTCATAAACTAACTCAATCACATTCATGCATAATCCCAATTCTTAACACTTAACACTGATAACACAATTACTACGACATCATGGATTTCGAAATGGTATTGCAATCAAACATGTTATCACCAAATTCCAAAACATAACACTTAGCATTTATAACACATTACTACACAAACAAAATGAACCAACAGTTCACAAATCAACAGGGTGTAGTCTCTCGCGGACAAACACAATTCCCTCAGGAACGTAAGTCGTAAACGTACTACCTATCACGGGTCCGTACCGTTTACCGAGGTGCCACCTATCCCGGGTCAGCACAACTTACCAAAACATACACGAGTAAACGAGACATTAAGAGATTCCCCATTCTTAATTCTCATCTAACTTAAACCAGGGCGTAGTCTCTCACGGACAAACCCCTGCGCAGTCTCTCACGGACAAACGCAATTCCCGCAGGAACGTAAGTCGTAAACGTACTACCTATCACGGGTCCGTACTGTTTACCGAGGTGCCACCTATCCCGGGTCAGCACAACTTACCAAACACAATTCCCTCAGGAACGTAAGTCGTAAACGTACTACCTATCACGGGTCCGTACTGTTTACCGAGGTGCCACCCATCCCGGGTCAGCACGACTTACCAAACGTAAATCGTAAACGTACTGCCTATCACGGGCCCGTACTGTTTACCAAGGTGCCACCTATCCCGGGTCAGCACGATTTACCGAAACACACATAAAAAAGCGAGACATTAAGAGATTCCCCATTCTTAATTCTCATTTAACTTAACGATTTTCAAGACAAAACATTCAGTAAATAAGTCATTAAGAGATTCCCCATTCTTAATACTCATTTACTGAAACGATTTTCAAAAACGAACATTAAGTAACCGAGACATTAAGAGATTCCCCATTCTCAACGCCCAGTTAACTTAAACAATTTTCCAAACAAAATAATAAGTAACCGAGACATTAAGAGATTCCCCATTCTTAACGCCCAGTTAACTTAAACAATTTTCCAAACAAAATAATAAGTAACCGAGACATTAAGAGATTCCCCATTCTTAACGCCCAGTTAACTTAAACGGTTTTCAAAACAAAATGTTAAGTAACCGAGACATTAAGAGATTCCCCCTCCTTAACGTCCAGTTAACTTAAACGGTTTTCAAAACAAAATATTAAGTAACCGAGACATTAAGAGATTCCCCATTCTTAACGCCCAGTTAACTTAAACGATTTTTCTTTAAAACAAAATATTAAGTAACCGAGACATTAAGAGATTCCCCCTCCTTAACGTCCAGTTAACTTAAACGGTTTTCAAAACAAAATATTAAGTAACCGAGACATTAAGAGATTCCCCATTCTTAACGCCCAGTTAACTTAAACGATTTTTCTTTAAAACAAAATATTAAGTAACCGAGACATTAAGAGATTCCCCATTCTTAACGCCCAGTTAACTTAAACGATTTTTCTTTAAAACAAAATATTAAGTAACCGAGACATTAAGAGATTCCCCATTCTTAACGCCCAGTTAACTTAAACGATTTTTCACAAACAAACGCACATTAAGTAAACGAGACATTAAGAGATTCCCCATTCTTAACGCCCAGTTAACTTAAACGATTTTTCACAAACAAACGCACATTAAGTAAACGAGACATTAAGAGATTCCCCATTCTTAACGCCCAGTTAACTTAAACGATTTTTCACAAACAAACGCACATTAAGTAAACGAGACATTAAGAGATTCCCCATTCTTAATACTCATTTAACTTAATGGTTTTCAAATTTCACACAACACAAACTCAACAAATTCTCACATCAAAACATATCAATTCATTTATTCACAAATCCAACCATACACATATCAAATTTCATCAATATCAATTAAGAGCATGTCAAAAACAACGAACACAAATCAAAGCAACATAACACACAGATACATCAAATTTCATTTACTCATAATCACACACAATGACATTCAAATTCATTTACCACGAAACATTCATCAATATAAACAAAACCTAACTCTAAGGTTGTTACCCATAACGCACTAGTTTGGTTTTTCCCCAAATCGATACATTTAACCCTAACAAATTCCTTCCCACACAACCACAGATAAGTCCCTAAATGCAAACTAGAAGTTTGGAAGGAGCCCTTACCTCAACGTTAGCTTTAACGCGCGTTTCCGGTACCGCGAGTAATTCCGGTAAAATCTCCGCTCGCAACGCCGCTTCCAAATTAGTTCACTAGCACCGTAGCGTGGTGGTGAGCAACTTTCCCTTCTATCTCTTCGAGAAATGAGGTTTGGATCTAGAAGAAACGGAGGGGTTTGTGTTTGGATCTCAAAACCGTTTTTCTTCGTTTTCGAATCAAAGAGGAAGAGTGAAGTTGCGAAATCTTTGTTCTAGCACTCACCCAACCTTGGGTTACTAGTCTTGAAGAAAGAAAAGCAACGAAAATGAAAATGGGAGAAAGAGGGAAAATGGGTCACGGTTGAGAGGAAGAAGATGGAATTCCAATTTTCCTTCCTTTCTTTTTCTTTCCTTTGTTTTTCCTTTCTTCCTTTTTCCTTCCTTCATTTTATACTATTTTCTTTTCCTTTTCCTTCCTTCTAGTTTTCCTTTCTTTTTCCCTCCAAGCAAACATATATATATAAAATATATAACTTAACAAATATCTCAAAATATCTAGATATTTGTTAAATTACCGTTTCGCCCGAAACGCATAAAATTAACCGTAAAGTATTCACCGCAGTTAATTTCAATTTATTTATCGACGAGAAATTCTAATTGGCATCGAAATATCTTTTTGATTATAAAACTCCAAAATATAATTAACTTTGGCTTAAAAGCCTCCAAGCCAAAATCCAAAATACCCCAAAAATACATAAAGTGTACTTTAAAATTACGGGTTTTACAGTCGAAAGCTTGTTGGGAGGATTGTTTGAATGCTTGTTGTGATGCTTCCATGGGTCGTTAGTGGGAGGTTTGTGTAGTTGCACTATCAGAATAAAACACATCCACATGCTCAAAAAATGAAGGGTCACGATATACATCAAATCCATTCGTCTTATTACATTTCTTACTTTTCACACGACCCTCTATTTTGATTTTATCTTGTGGTGCACACATTGATGTTATCTCTAGATATGTGGTTTCATGCAACTTGCTCTTCAAGGTTGACACGCCTGTGTCTTTTTATTTTTATTTTTAAATGATAATAATAATAATATAATAATAATAATTAAATAAAACCAACTCCACTACACTTTCTTTTCCATCTCACCTCATTTTTCTAATCCATTTTCCCCTTCTTCTCTCTCTCCCTCTCGGCAGAAAACCCCTCCCCCCATTTTTTGTTGATGTTTTTTTCCTTCCCTTCTCTTTGCTTATTCTCTCTCTATAATACTCAAATCTTCAACCCTTAACAATGAATTTAACATCCTCACAAGCATAATTTCTCATACTCCTACAAATTCTTTTGGTTAGGATTTTTGAGTTAGGGTTTGTGCTCTAGGGAAAATGGTACCCATCTCCTGAGAGTTGTTTATTGAGACTTATTGAGGTAAATGCACAAATCTAATCCTAGTATGAATTCATAGAAAAATGTAGTTATGTTTAAAAAAAATCTTATTTTGTGCTTAGAGTATATTTAAATGATTTATATGGTTTCGTAGAGTTAGCTAAACTTTAGAATAATTTTTCTAAAGTCTTGGAAATATTTTTGATACTCAGATTTGTCAGCTGAGATCATGTCGGCTACCTTGAGAATTTAACATTCTCACAAGCATAATTTCTCATACTCCTACAAATTCTCTTGGTTAGGATTTTTGAGTTAGGGTTTGTGCTCTAGGGAAAAGGGTACCCATCTCCGGAGAGTTCTTTATTGAGACTCATTGAGGTAAATGCACAACTCTAATCCTAGTATGAATTCATAGAAAAATGTAGTTTTGTTTAAAAAAATCTTATTTTGTGCTTAGAGTATATTTAAATGATTTCTATGGTTTCCTTGAGTTAGCTAAACTTTAGAATAATTTTTCTAAAGTCTTGGAAATATTTTTTATACTCAAATTTGTCAGCTGAGATCCTGCCGGCTACTCTGAGAGTTGTTGAAGAGCCAACTTAGACGATTCTCCATAGCTGTGAGTTGACGACGGTCATCGTCATATAGTTTTATAATGTTATAATTATTATTTTACTCGTTTCTATGTTAAAAAATTTATTTAAAAAATTCGGGGAACACAACCTTTGAAAGTTATTTCGACTTCGTCATTTCATTATTTTAATGGTCTTTTTATATAATATGTTATTAGTTTGATTTATGTATGAGTTAAAAGTATTGAAATATTGAATTGTTATGCGATTGAATATGTTTTCCATGAATTACGATGAAATGAGATATGATTTTAAATATGTGTTTTGAGAAATCGTGATTATAATTATGAAATTGTTAACGGCGTTAGGTGCACTTAGTTACCTCGTTTTGATTAGGGAGAGTTACCTGTTAGATGGAGCCGCCCCTATGAGAAATGTCATCCGTAGGAGGAGAGAGCTATCAACATGATGTAAGCTCCCTAATTGATACGTGATGATGCGTTATGGGATTGAGAGGAGAGGACTATCCGCTAGATGGAGCCACTCCTAAGGGAAAGGTCACCCTTAGGAGGAAAGGGTTATCAATGAGATGAAGCCGCCTCTTGGTTCTCAAAAAATTTGTATTTTTACGTGTTGATTTTCTATGATGATTTTAAGGTTATTCATTTTGATTTCGTTTCGCTATTAATTGAATTATTAATATTTCTATATGAACAACTAAATTATAAGATTAATGGTTTTATTATGTGTATGACATAATCGCCACAAGATTGTAAAACAGTTATTCGTACCTTTTTGTGTTTTCCTTCTAATTGATGGTGGTTGTTGTCTCTTCACTAAGTCTTTGTGACTTACCCCTTCATGTTGTTTATTTTTTCGAGATTCCCAGGCAGCTGATTAGCAAGCTGTTAGCAAGTCTCGACTATATTTCTTTTTGGTAGGCCTCTTTGATCGAGGACCATTTTTTGTTGTAAAATATGTCGAGTCTAATGTAATTTGCAGCTATTTTGGAGTCTAGAAGTTTTTTTTGAAGTGTATTAAACAATTAGATTATGTTCTTTGAATTGTGACTGAATTGAAAGTTAAACAAAGATTTTATAAAATTGGAAATGTTGAAGTTACAGGGGATACTCTGTCGAAATTTCGAGAAAAAGTATATATATATATTCAAAAATAATATTCAAATATTCAAAAATAAAATAGACTCAATCCTAATATTCAAAAATAAAATAGCACAAATAATATTTCATTAAAAAATATATCAATCATGTATCCATAGTCCTAAACATGTATAAGTATAACCCCAAAAAATACAAAGTGGTAACATCATATCTATTGATTGTAGTATTTCCTAGATGCAACACTCGATTGGTCCATGCTCCAACAAATCTTTCCCTGTGAGGAGTCAAGCATGTGTCTATTACATAGTAAGAACATGATATTATCGACAAATGCTTACTCAAACATTTTGATGACTCTTCATCATATGCATATTTTCCTACTATTTTAGTCTTATTTATCCTCAATCATCAGTTAAAATAAGGATTTATTTGATATATTTTGTTGATTTTTGTTCTTTGAGTTAATAAAATGTTTTGTGTTTTTATTTCGTTGATTAAGTAGGAATTTTTCGTAATTTTACATTGTGTTTTGTTTTAGTGCAGTGCTGAATTTTGGTGAGAAATCAACATGACATATGTAGAGTATTTCAGCCATATCTGGAGTTGTAGATGTCCAATTGGAGTCACACAAAGTGAAAATGAAAGCTAAGATCCATAGATACAACTTTCATGAAGACAACGGAACCAAATTCAGACTCGAAAGAGGAGAAAAATGCAATATACGCCGGACAGCAGATGCTGAGCGCTTGGAGCACGCCCAAGTGCACCTGAAGCGCTTTTTCCAGCATTTGCTACTGCCCAAACGCGCCTGGGGCGCGCGATGCGCACCAACAACCATAAAACGCAGATTTTTACTGTTTTAGGGATCTTTTTGACTCTTGGGAAGTTGGGAGACTTGTGCCCTAGCATAGAAACTCAAAGACGGTCGTTTCTAACATCATTGGAGCTGTTTTATCAAGAATCATTCATGAATCCTTCTTGTAATTCTTCTCTAATCTCTATCTCTTTTATCTCTGTCATGAGTAACTAAACCCTATTTGTTAGGGATGAGTGTAACAAGATGAAACCCTTATTTTTATGATTTAATTTTTAGTTATATGAATGATTTTATTGAATTATTTTTCTCATCTCTGTGCTTAATGCTTTTTATTGCTTGATCAACATTAAAATGTTCTATGATTTGTATTTTGAAATGGAAGTTGACTTTACGAATGCTTGAGATGAGAAATTCATGAATTTGTACTCTAGACATAGGTGCAGGTCATGAAACCAATTAAATTAGTTGCAAAGCAATAATTTACAAGAGAATTTCTATACGGTAATGCTTAATTCTAATCTTAAATCTACTAAGGAATTAGGGGTTACTTTAGAATTAAAGGTTCTGTCACTAAGACATTAGGGCAAGAATAATAAAGAGAATTCGGTAATAATTCAATAAAGGAATTCAGTAACTAGGATCAAATTAGACACCAAGGTTGGATTCGAAGTGAAACTCATCTCTGACATTTTTCTCAATTTATAAAGGATCAATTTTACTACTATTGTCAATTTTAAATATTATTTCAATCAACTTGAGAACTTTTTGTTCAATTTTAGTAACTAAATATAATTCAATAGTAAAACGCAATCCTTGAGTTCGACACTCGGTACTACCGTTTTATTATTACTTGCAACGATTCAGTACACTTGTTGAAACGCTATCACATTTGCAACAGATGCTCGTACACATTCTCTTCATAACAATTTTCCTCCACAAACTAGAATGGGTTCTTGCATGTCCTTCTTCAATAGATATTATTTGTATTTAGGTCCAACATTTTTTTGTTAATATGAAATTGATAAAGTAAATTTGTTGAAGATGGAAATACAACATCAATTGCATTCATCAAACAAGTTCTCTTTTAGTCGCAATCACTTGAGGAAATGAGGTATTTGAATCAAAAAAATCTTTTAACTTCTCCAATGTCGAACAAAAGTTTTCTTGATGCTCACATTCCATATAAGCAAAGGCAACGCTGAATATCAATGTAGTTGAAGTTACACCAACAATTTCAAACATGGTAACCAATACTTGTTGGTTTTGTTGGTGTTATCTATGATCAATATAAGAGAGAACATGTTCAATAGAGTTATAGAGTCTAGGAGCGTCCAAAACATATTCCTCACAACGTTAGAGTCTTCATGGGTCCTACTCTAACAAGGATACTTCTCAACTTCAAGTAACTTCACCACATGTTGCATATCAGTTTTGGGTCCTTTCAATACTTCTGGTATGTGGTTAGTCGCATAAAAAATAGAGAGGTATTAGTCATGTTCTTCTTTTCTGAATCTCTCAAAGATGCCAAGATGTGCCTCGGTACAATGTCATCTGTTGGAACCAAGTTAGTTTTCCTCTTGTGATTTTGATGTTAAAAAGGGTATTTTATGAGAACAATTTGTTTGGACTATTGGCTTCATTAAGTGTCCAACAATTAGAACAAGAAAATCAAATAAAGTTACATAAGGAAGTCACCAGAGAAAGTGACCAGATGATGAGATCAAAGGAACACAAAAGCATATGTGTCTGCCTTTGAATATATGCCTTTGAAAGCAACATGTCTCTGAAGGTTATGAAGATTGCCTCTAATGCTTGGCTCTGAAGTTTGGGTTTGAAGAATGCCTCTGATAATTGGGTTTGAAGATTGGCTCTGAAGGCTGGTTTTGAAACTATGTCTAAAGACTAAATTTGACGCATGCATCTGAAGCCCTTGTGTGCCTCTGATGTGCACAAACTCAGCACGCCTCTGAAGAGTTTATATCAAACCATCATTAACTCTAAATAAATTGTTCAAGCCATGCATTCAAAGCTCATATTCTGCTAATCAAAAGTTTCAACACACTCAAAAGGCTACCTCTAATGTTGCACTCACTTTGATGATTCAACAATGCGATTTTCCCAAAGCCACTAATTCTTAGTCACACAATTTTGCCTCTGAATTTTATTATCCAAGAAATACAATATCTCACTCCAACAAGAAAGTCAATGGCTCTAATAGAAAGTCAACGACTCTGATTGAAAGAATTCATTCTGAAGAAAAGACTTAGTTGAATCATAATTTTTGAATATTCAAGAACAAGTCTGAATCCAGTCCCGCTCCAATCATCAAAAGTATGAAGGAAGATTCACATGAATAAGTTTTTGAACACACTATGAAATTATATATTAATCATAATTATAATTGAACGAAATCTTTTACCAATGTGAAAAGAAGATATGGTGAAAATATTGTTGATAAGAAAATATGGTCAAAATATTGTTCACAAGAAGATATGGTCAAAATATTGTTTACAAGAAGATATGTTCAAAATTTATTCACAAAAAGATATGCTCATAATTTATTCACAAGATGAAACACTCAGAATTATTCATAAGAAGATACACTTATAATTTATTCACAAGAAGATTTATTCACAATTTGTTTACAAGAAAGATATGATCCAAATTTTACAAGGACAAAAGTGAAACACTAATCTATTCTATAAATATATACTCAAGGTTGAAGAAGAAAACATGAACTAATAAACTCATAAATCCATACAATTCAGAAAACCTTTTGAAAGCTCAAATTTCCTAAGTATTCAAATTTCAAAGGTTTAAGTTCTAGAGAAGCACTTGCTCAAAGAAATATTTTCTAAGTTTTTTACTGTGCAAAATCAATTGTAACAATCTTCTTAGTAGAAGCAAAACACATTCTTTTCAAACTTTTTTAACCTAACCTGATAAAGGCTTTAGTATTCCTCAAGCAATCTGTGGTTTTTAGGCTGTGTTGAGAAGACTTGACTTGTAAGGTCAAGGTGTTTGTTTGCCTCAAAAAGTCTGTAGGTATTAGGTTGTTTTAAGAAGACAACCTTGGCAAGTTTGATCCCCGCTCACAAACATGTACCTTCCTTAGATACTCTAAACGATCCAAAGCTTATAGACTGTTCAATAAGAAAACTCAAATTGTGGAAGAGTCAATACATGTTAAATTTGATGATAAACATCTTGACCTTAAAAATTCAAAGAAAGTTGAGGATACTATAGGTTTACTGGAACATGAGAAGGCATATGAAGAAAACCGGAAGAACCCCAAACAATCCAAGGATGCAACTAAATTAGAGGAAGATGACAAAACATCAGAAGATGAATCTGACCAAGTAAGTAGCAATCAAAATAACTTAGAAGTGGATGGAAGTACAAGTCTTCCTATCTTGAAACTCTGATAATTGGAAATTACAATGATCCTTTGAAGACTAGGTCACCACTGAAGGAAACAATCTTGTTTGAACTATTATCATCAATTGAACCTACCTTTATTGATGAAGCACTAGCAGATGATGGATGCAATCTTTGCAATGCAAGAAGATTTGAATGAATTTAAAAGGAATGATGTTTGGGATCTAGTACCCAAACCAAAGAAAAACATTATTGAAACCAAGTGGGTTTTCATAAACAAGTTAACAAGAAGGTATTGATTACACAAGGTTATAATCAACAAGAAGGTATTGTTTACACTGAGACATTTGCTCCAGTGGCCAGGTTAGAGGCACTCTGTATCCTACTATAATTTGCTGCTTATAATAACATTATATTATTACAAATGGATGTTAAAAGTGTCTTCCTAAATGTGTATATAAGTGAAGAAGTCTATGTTTAGCAACCCCTAGATTTTGAAAGCTCTGAATTTCCACACTATGTGTTTAAACATAGAAAATCGTTGTACGGTCTAAAACAAGCACCTAGGGAATGGTATGATAGATTAAGTAATTTTCATTGCACCCAAACACAAAGTCCAATATTCATTTATACCTCAAAAGTCCAAATTTCATTGGCATCTACATCACAAAGTCTAAATTTCATTGGCATCTATAACACAACATTCATTGAAAACCAAAATCAAAATTGGCACCTACTCCAAAGCCCAATATTCATTGACGAACAAAAAGGCTAATATAACATCTCAAACCAAAAGTCTAATTTTCATTGACACCCTTAAACTCAATCTTTATTGGCGCTTTAAGCCTCATATCGATTGGCATCCACAACCATCATCGATTGGTAGCGTAAAAGCTTAGGACAAATCGACACACCAAACCCAAAAAACCTTCAGCATCCACAACCCGTACCCTTTATAATACAATTTTGTGGTACTCCAAAGTCCAATTTTTCATTATCCATTGGCACTCCAAAGTCCAATTTTCATTGGCACCAAAAATTCAGTTTTTATTATCCATTAGCACACCAAAAGTTCATGATTCAATAGCAAACCAAAAATTCATATTGACATCCAAACTTTGTTACCTATTTGAAAATGATCATAATTTCCATAGATCTATCTATCGGTAACCAATCCGATGACAATCATTTAATTCTTACCGATCTACACATTTGTAAAAAATATAAAGACTATCATCTATATTCATGTTGGTCTACACATCGATAACCAATATCAAAACAATCATTTTATTCTTATTGATTTACGCACCACTAACCTACTGAGAGACGATCAGTTTATACTTGAATTTGCATTATTCTCACAGTTTATACCATTATTTGCATTATTCATATCGATAGTTTATTTGTTTTCACATCAAAATCGATTTGACATTATTGTCACATTTTATAATTTCGCATTAACAATTCATCTATTTTTGCATTACACTTGCTTTTGCTTTATCCTCACAATTTTTAATTTTTACAACCTTCTTTTGCATTTTATTTGCTCACACATTCTACAGTCTTCACATTTTATAGTTTTCACATTCACAATTTATTTCCTTTCACATTTTACTTGATTTGTATTTTCTTGCCCACATCTCGATGGACAAAATTGAAGTATTTATATTTACTTATATTTTACAACAATCATATGAAAACAATTGTTATTCACATTTCAAGTAAAATATAACTAAATAAGGATACTTGAAGTACCTCGTATTTGTCCGACCATTTAAATAAAAAATAAAAAAGTCATATATGTCATTACTTTTATTGTTCTTTTGAAAAACGTAGAAATATAAGTCTCATTTATTTGGCCCAATAGTTGAGGTCATATTTATCTGAGTGTTTACATTACATTTAGTCAAAACAAATAAAAATAACAAGAAAAATAAATAACTAAAATATGAAATGGTAGGCAGTAGCACTTATCATTAAGTTTAAGTATCAACTTATTGTTAAGAATTGTTTACTAATCTCCCTTTATATTTTTAATATATTTGTGTTCATGCTTTTATTTATATTAGAAATTCAAAAATCTCATTTCTGATCCACCGAGCAACTTTAGTGATCCCCTTTATGAGAATTTTCGTTGCAGATCGTCACTACACACGATGCACTCTACCTTCTCTCTTCCTCTCCGTCCTGGTGGCACAGGCCACACTACCATAGTATTTCCTAGTAGCTTAGATAACTCCTCTCATGGTTTCCTTCTCTTACATACATCTTTTTTTTTTCCATCATTTTTCTCTCCCCTTTTTGTTCTCTACAATAACCGCTCATCACCCCTATTTTGTTAATGTGTGGTGTGTTTGTATTACAACTATCATGTCTCTCTCTTTTAGGTTTATTCTTTTAATTTTTTTACTTTATGGATTTTAACTTTGCTACTCACACCCTCATTATTGCTAGTTACACCCCATCAATTTTTCTTAAATTTTGAATACCCAAAATGCTCTATACCCTAATCTCCATTCTTAAACATGTTTTACTCTTTTTGTCTTCATCACCATCACTCACCTCATATCTCACACCAATATCTCATATTCATATTTCGCACCCATAAATCTCCTCATTTTTTCAATTAAAGCAATTGATTATCTACAAGGTATGTATGCTTACTGATATGCGTTTGAATTTCTTTTCTTTTTTTCTTAAATTATGAAAATTTCACATGAACTCAATTTATGTACCTTGTAAATAATACATTATACGCAAACTAAATTAACATACTCATACGTATTATGTGTTCACGTACGGCCTGTAATTTAAGAAATTACAAGTGCTACGCAAAATACAGTTCATGCAAATGTATGTAAATTGAGTTCACGTAAGACCTGTAATATAAAAAATTTTAGATGCCACACAAATAAAGTTCACGTAAATATAAAAATTTGGATGGTCAAAAGCAGATTATTTAAACATAACACACATTAAATGTATTTGAGTAATCATACGTGAATATATATATATATAGCTTAGCATACATGAATTCAATTAACGCTAACAATTTTTCTAAATTTTTTATATAATATTATTGAATGCAAATAAATGGACCAAAGGAAAGACAATATTGACGACATGTATGATGGTTTGGAATTTGATTTTGACACAATGAATGATTGTGTTCAACCCAACATTAATGCAATGAATGATGGTGTTGAACCTAATATTATGAATTTGACTGGTGTATTTACCACCAACATGATGTTTGATACTCAAGATACTTGATTGAGATGGACTAGAAATGTTGAAAGGAAAAATGGAACTTTCGTTATCTTTAGATCTAAAATCGCCACACCACAAATAGGAACAAAGACAAAGTTAATTTTTGGTTGTGAAAGAAGAGGCAAATAAAGACCTAAAAACATGAAGAGAAAGATGACCGGTCATTCTTGTAACACCCCGATTTTCAAAGCGATGGTGTATTTTTTTTTTCAAAAGAAATTAAACTAAAACAGAGAAATAAATAAGGAAATGCCTTTGGATAAATAATTGAGTCATTATAATTTACAAGCAGCGGAAAAGTTTCTCCAAATATAAATCCCAAGCATTTACACAACGACAAATGGTACATGGAACCCATTCAAATAAGATGTCAAACTGACAATATTAGTATAAGTACAGTTTTCCAAATTAAAATACTCCAACCCAAAAAGAATGACGTCTAGTCCCTATACATCAACCTAATCTGATCATCCTACCAAAAACTATACACCCTGAGTGATCTCCACGCGCCCCGTGAGATCCTCCTAACGTAGCTCCAGTCAAGCATTCCCATCCGTAGGGTATGAACCAGTAGGGTCGTCCTGACTCTCATCTGAGGGCAAAGCCCAGATTTCCACAATAGTTGTAAAGGGTCACCAACCGAAATTAACAGATAACACATAACATTTAAGTTTTAAATGCACAAAATAACCTTTCAACTAAGCATGCACCTTAAAAGGATTTCTCATATGCTAAAAGTTCATGTAATGCTTGCCAATTAAAAATGAAATCAAAATGAAGTTCTCAAACCATCAAGTAATACATAACTGACCAAAGCATTGATAAATCAATTGAGCAATCGATTATCTAACTCAAAATAAGGACTTTTGCTGAGCCAATCGATTGCCAAATCGATTTGGTCAGTTCTGCTGAGTTTCTGCATGACCAAATCGATTTCTAAGTCGATTTTGTCAGTTCTGATGAGTCCCTGGGTTGCCAAATCGATTTCCAAATCGATTTCGGCAGTTTTGCTGAGTTCCTGCCTCTCTGCCAATCGATTTCCAAATCGATTTCTTAAAAGATTTTGAAAGACATATTTATACAATCGATTGGCAAATCGATTAGGTTAAAATAGTGAACTTCCTGCAACTCATCCAATCGATTGGGAAATCGATTTCCCTGATCGTTTTTCCAAAAATTCATGCATTTACTCAAGTCATTCCTAATCAAGTTCACAACCTAACACTTAGCAATTCCTACACGATTACCACGGCAATTGGGATCTCGATAACCATCATACTTACACACAACAATCAACACATAACACTTAGCATTTTCAACGCAATTACCACAACGACTCAAATTCAAATCACTTAATCATAAAACTCAAATCAACCACGACTCGCGTGCCAAGCACCCTAATGCAATGCGTATATGCCAAAATGCATGGACTCGGAATTCCAAACCAAAACCCTCCTCGAAGGGCCGTAAATCATAATTGTACCGCCTATCGCAGGCCAAAGTACCAATTACCGAGGTGCCACCTATCACGGGTCAGCACGATTTACTAAAATGCGTAAATCATAAACGTACCACCTATCACGGGTCAGTACAGTTTACCGAGGTGTCACCTATCACGGGTCAACACGATTTACTAAAAGAAAAAGCGGGAATCGTAAACGTACCGCCTATCACAGACCAGTACTGTTTACCTAGGTGCCACCTATCACGGGTCAGCACAATTCACCAAAAACGTAAATCGTAAACGTACCACCTATCACGGGTCAGTACAGTTACCATGGTGTCACCTATCACGGGTCAACACGATTTACCAAAAAGTAAATCGTAAACGTACCACCTATCACGGGTCAGTACAGTTACCATGGTGTCACCTATCACGGGTCAACACGATTTACCAAAAAGTAAATCGTAAACGTACCACCTATCACGGGTCAGTACAGTTTACCAAGGTGTCACCTATCACGGGTCAACACGAATTACTAAATAGTAAATCGTAAACGTACAACCTATCACGGGTCAGTACAGTTTACCAAGGTGTCACCTATCACGGGTCAACACGAATTACTAAATAGTAAATCGTAAACGTACAACCTATCACGGGTCAGTACAGTTTACCAAGGTGTCACCTATCACGGGTCAACACGAATTACTAAATAGTAAATCGTAAACGTACAACCTATCACGGGTCAGTACAGTTTACCAAGGTGTCACCTATCACGGGTCAACACGAATTACTAAATAGTAAATCGTAAACGTACAACCTATCACGGGTCAATACAGTTTACCAAGGTGTCACCTATCACGGGTCAACACGAATTACTAAATAGTAAATCGTAAACGTACAACCTATCACGGGTCAATACAGTTTACCAAGGTGTCACCTATCACGGGTCGACACAATTTACCAAATGAAATGCATGAGCATACACAGACCCCATTCACAACAATCGTTAAGCAAATGCAGATATTAAAAGATTCCCCATTTTTAATACCCATTTAACTTAAACGACTTTCAAACAACATTAATTAAATAAGTCATTAAGAGATTCCCCGTTCTTAATACCGATTTAACTTAATGATTTTCAAAACAAAACGTTAAGCAAACAGTCATATTAAGAGATTCCCCATTCTTAATACTCTTTTAACTTAAACGATTTTCCAAAACAACATTAAGTAAACCGAGATATTAAAAGATTCCCCAATCTTAATACTCGTTTAACTTAAACGATTTTCTCAAACACACATTAAGTAAACCGAGGTATTAAAAGATTCCCCATTTTTAATACCCATTTAACTTAAACGACTTTCAAACAACATTAATTAAATAAGTCATTAAGAGATTCCCCGTTCTTAATACCGATTTAACTTAATGATTTTCAAAACAAAACGTTAAGCAAACAGTCATATTAAGAGATTCCCCATTCTTAATACCGATTTAACTTAATGATTTTCAAAACAAAACGTTAAGCAGTTAAATTCATTCCCACGAAACTTCCATCAATATCGTCAAAACCTAACTCTAAGATTTTACCCACAGAACCTTAGATTCATTTTCCCTAAATCAATACATTGAACCCTAAAAAATTCCTTTCCACACAACTACAGATAAGTCCCTAAATGAAAACTAAAAGTTTGGAAGGAGCCCTTACCTTAACGTTAGCTTTAACGTGCGTTTCCGGTACCGCGAGTAAATCCGGTAAAATCTCCGCTCGCAACGCCGCTTCCAAATTAGTTCACTAGCACCGTAGTGTGGTGGTGAGCAACTTTCCCTTCTATCCCTTTGCAAAACGAAGCTTAGATCTAGGTGAAATGGGAAGGTTTGTGTTTGGCGGTTTTGAAATCCCTAACACCGTTTTTCTTCGTTTTCAAATCAAAGAGGAAGAGTGAAGTTGAGCAATCTTCTCTTTCACACTCACCAAACCTTGGGTTTCTAATCTTGAAGAAAAGGAAGCAAAGAAAA
>NC_021164.2:25423755-25452929 GCF_000331145.2 Cicer arietinum | reverse complement strand
TTTCCCTCCAAACAAACATATATATATAATAAATATAACTTAACAAATATCTCAAAATATCTAGATATTTGTTAAATTACCATTTCACCCGTAACGCATTAAATTCTCCGTAAAGGATTCACCGCACTTAATTTAATTTATTTATCGACGAGTAATTCTAAACGGCGTCAAAATATCTTTTTGATCATATAAACTCCAAAATATTATTAACTTTGGCTAAAAAGCCTCCGAGCCAAAATCCAAAATACACAAAAATACATAAAGTATACTTTTAAAATTATGGGTTTTACAATTCTTTTCTTGGTTGATTGTCTCATGAAGAGAAAGATATAATTGGTAATATAACTAAAAACATGGTCAACCAAGAAACATATTGATAAAATTAAAGGATCATATGTCAGATAATTGTATGATTGTTATTGTATTTCTTAAGAACTATTATTTCGTGTAGATACTAATTTTTTATATTTAGTATGATACTATCAACCTTTTTTTATTGTTTAACAACTTACCGTTTTTAACATGTTTAATTGAAGCCATATTCAAATACACCACTTGACACTAATTTGTGGAGAAAGTATTGCAGACAAGAAGCACGACAATGAGAGATTACATACAATTGTCGCATATAAGCTTGGTTGCAAATATTTTCACACACTAAAAGTGAATTTATTGTAAATGCGAATGATTGATATTTCCTAATGATTAACATTCAATATTTTACATATCCAAAATATTACTTAAACATATCCAAAATATTCAACCAAGCATGGTAAAAAATAATTAAACATAATAAATATTGCCCAAGCTCCTCTATGTTTTCACCGACATGGTACTACATTTGTCCAATCTTTACCACCACTCCTCTAAGTACACAACATCATAATCAACTTGTTGCCAAGTTTGATTCGATAAGGCAATACTTATTGACGAGCGATAAGCTCTTATGCACTTTGTAACGTTTGAACCTGCATGAAAATAAGACAAAATAATTTATTTAAATAGGACAAATTAAATATGTAATAAATTTTAAAATATGTAATGAATTTATCATTATATCGGCCAAAAATGCACCTGCATCAGAAGAATTTACAACTGATGGATCCACATGATCCAGTTTTCGCTGAATGATGTAAGGATGAAAGATCTTGTAAAACCACTCACATAAATGTCCACACAGTCTTCCAGATCTTATACAAATGCACCATGGTCAACTACACACACGACATACTACATGAACATTATTTCCATTTCCTCTAGAGTAGTCGTATGACCTACTATTTTTAATAGTTAACCTGGAATTATTTGAATTTGACGGTATAAACGCAATACCCTTTCAGGGATATGTGCATACATCTTCGAACCCTACCGAATCCACCCTATAAACAAAGAGGCCTCTTGAAACAGGCATGTCGCTCTATTTTCTTCATACGATGTCCAATATATATGATCAACATCGATCTTATTAAGTGATTTCCTAAAAGGAAGAACCAAACCATTATCCCCCACTTCGGCTTCCATCGAGTGGATCTAGATTTATGATCCTCAACAACAATCTAGACATAACGTAGGAAAATTTTCATAGACCCAAGCATGCACAACATATCATTAGTTTATAATTGATAATATAATGGTTTAACTATGTCTTTGTTTTTTTGCAATTATAACATTTTTTTTTATTTTGATCCTCGTAAGTTTTTTTGTTTGGTTTACATCCTGCAAATATAGTTTCATTTTAAAATAGCATTTCCATCAAATTTCTGGTACAAAAGCACTAAAGCCGTTAATATATTTTTTGTCTCACCAAGTGTTTGTGAGAATGTATAAGAGAAGTCATTCTCCTCATTCAACACAACAACAACAACAATTTGAAGTACCTTGATATAATTTAAACGTGAGGTTCGCCCAATTTGGATATGCGTTTGAGTGTCGTAAACTCATTATTAACCATTCTCTCAAAAAATGTTGTTTGGTTTAAAAAGATAAAGTGACAGAAGCTTGGAATTGCAGCTTTTAAGGCAATGCCTATTCGGTTCTGGATATTGTGGTGTTTGCATGTACGTATCCTGATTGTGAAAATTTATTGTGTACTCAATTTTGTAAGTTAGAGAGAGAATAAAGAGTTTTAACTCAACTCACAAATATAAAATTGTTAAGTTGGATATTAAATTTAAAATTTAAAAATGATGTGTAAATTTTTTGTGATAATTATATTATTTTATTGGTTAAATACTGTTATGTTTTAAGTGGAAAACTGAGAAAGAAACTTAAGAAAGATGGAGAGAATGATGAGAAAAATGAGAGTTTGTATTATTCATCCTTATTTCAAATTAAAAATACAACTCAGCTTTTATAACAATCTAACTACTAACAGAATCTAACAAACTTACTAAATCCAACTGACTTCTAACTAACTCTATTTTTGGTATTAACTCTCAACAAATACCACCTGTGGTCCCTTCACTTAATTTCAATTAACGTTTTAGTCATTTATCTTTTTTTTCTTCCCGATTTGGTTCTTTATTTTAATTTTAAGTGACAATTTAATATTTAATATTTTAAAATGTCAACAATATTATCCTTATTTTTTGCAAAAATTCAAAAAACTCATAAAAAATTTCAAACAAAACTCATAAAATTAATTATCATAATCAATATAATGTAATTTCATCAAATTCATAACTTAAATCTTTAAATAGATTCATTTTTTTTTATCTCCAACAACATCAAATAAAGAATGACAAATATGAGTTTATTTGAAGATTTGAGTTACAAATTTGATTAAATTTGTTTTATATTACAAAATATAATTAATTTTATGGATTTAGTTTGAAAATTTTGATGAATTTTTGGATTTTGTAAAAAAAAAAGGATAACATCGTTGACGTTTTAAAACATAAAAGATCAAATTGTCACTTAAAATTAAAATAAATGACCAAATCGGGAAAAAAAAGATAAATGACTAAAACGTTAACTGAAATTAAGTTAAGAGATCAAAAGTGGTATTTAGCCTATTTTATTTGTATAACAAAGTGCATATATATTATATATCTATATATATATATATATATATATATATTTGTGCATATATATTCTATGCTTGTTGTATTAAAATGAAATTACTATAAACTGATTAAATTAAATTAATAATATGTATTTTTTTAATAATATTTTACAAATTTTAGACAATTTTATTAAGTTTAACAAGTAGTATAACCTGAGTCAAAAAAGAAAAAAAGTAATAGAACTTTTAAAAATGGAAATGAGATATAATTATCTAAAATGGAAACACAGATCCTTAATGTGCTTGAATCAACCATCATAAAAGACCAATATAGGATCATGTTGTATTTTATACTGCATGTAACACTCCAAATTTTTTATCCAAATATTACTTAAAAATATTTATTTTCTTTTAGAAATAACTAATTTTTTTCTTCTTATGAGTAATTTATCATGTAATAAATTAATATGCGTAAGAAAATAACTTGATATTTTTTTTCCGTAAAAGAACGTAGTGTAATTTATTAAAATATTATTTATTTATTCATTTGCAAAATTAATATTCCAATTGTTAGATCGATATTCATTTATGGTCTAAAATAAAATAAATTCTCTTTAAGTAAAATTCAAAATAAACAAGGTTGACTGAAATTAATGACATTCAATTATTTACTAGTGAATGAAATCTCACTTCCACATTTCTATTAAAAGTTAATGATGACAAATAAATAATTTACAATGTACCACAAAATTTTTATAATACAAAACATTATTTTTAAGTAAAAGTCTTATTTTCCCCTGCGCGTGCACCAATCAAACATCATTCATGCAACTTTTTGAGATCATTAGTACCTAAATGTTGGTGTAAGGGGTCAATTCATCCCATAACAAAAATTAAACCAAATAATAAATTAACAGCCATAAAATATGAATATAAAATCTTTTCGTAATAAAAGATTTAAAGAAATTGATTCTTTAATAGTTCTCAAAGGGGTCTCAAAACCATAAAATATATCTAAATAAATCAAGTAGCAATCGTAGAACAAATAATTATATCAAAATAAAAATAACAATAAAATGTATGCACGTTATGCATGCTCCTAAATATATATGATTCGGATATAACCAGCCACACAGGCGTCCACACAGAAGTCACCCATACCAATGGGGAAAAATTAAACCAGCCACACAGACATCCACACAAATGCATATGATATGTCATGAAATGATAATGATGCTCAAAATGTACATGTCACCACTCACTTAAATAATCACAAAAATCATCAGCCACTTATGCAACCACAAAGATAACAGTATTTAAAACAAAAATCACCAGCCACTTAGGCAACCACAAAAATAATGATATTTAAGACACAAGTCACCAGCCACTTAAGCAACCACAAAGATAACAATATTTAAAACACAAATCACCAGCCACTTAGGCAACCACATAGATAAAATATTTTTTATTAAATTTTTTTAATCACATAAGACATCAAATTTATATTCTCATGGATGTTCATAGTTATAACACAATAACTTCAACACATCAAATATGTACGTGAACAAATATCTCAAAATCACCACTTTCATTTTAATAATCCATAAGATTCGATTTGACTATGTGTTATTGATAACCATTAAAACTCATATCACCAAGAATACAATAACAACATAAATTTCATTCCTTTCACTATAAAATTTTCAACATTCTAAAAATGGACTATTCATTAATGCATTCAATAATCAATTTTCTCATTTTATTAAAATTAAAGAGATATAAAATTTTCATCAATTTCATCGAGACACATATATTGTTCATAAAAGTCATGTTTTAAATTTAGAATACTCAAAAGTCAACACTTAAAATCAAATACATCATACTAAATATATTACTATCTATATCATTATAAAAATTATAACTTTATAATTAAATACTCTAAAACACGTAAACACTAAAAATTTCACTACAAACATATTTATCAAGATATAATAATAAAAATATACCACTATAATTAATTTCATCAAGATAGAGGTATTAAAAAAAAACAATCAAAACATTATAGTTAATTTCTCTACGACGAAAATAAAATCAACCTTTTTCTTTTAAGACATCCAGACATCATATCAATATCTTACGAATCGCTAATTTAATATGTAGCCTAACTCAGCATGGGGAAAAGCCCTTACCTTGGACGCTTTCCTTCCACGTAACACTATATAGCCCTCGAAAAATATCATAAAGATGAAGGAACAAAAGCTTAGAGCTTCCACAAGAAAGAGAAGTAATATGTGGGTGGTTGTTTAAGTGACTTGAAAATATTTGAGATAAAGAAAATATAATGTTGTGAATGGAGACGTGAAGCTGATTAGAGGAAGAGAGTAATTTTTCTCATTGAGGTTAATTGTACACATCAATAATGTATTCAATTGAAATAATATCATTCAATGACCAACCGTTCTGAATTAATTGACATTCATGTACACTTATTCTTGCTTGTTACACATTTGAGTGGATGTAAAGTAGAAAACACACAGTTTTATAGTTAAATGCTATTAACAATAAAATATAGTGTGGATGATTAAATTTTAACCAAAATTGACTTGGTCATTGTTCGCTCTAAAAAAAATACTCCTACGAGTTTTAATTAATTACTAACAAAACCCCAACAATTAATTAATTAATATAAATATACTTCATCAAATAATTAAAATTAGAGGAACAATTATCTTACTATTATCATGCAGGTCACGTATAAAAATAAAGTCAACGTATCTAACACATCAATTTCATGATTATCGAAAATAATTAAATAAATAAAATACACAGTTGTCCACGTACGAAATAATTATTTCATAAACCGTTCTAATGTAATTGTCACACCAAAACAATTAAATATAAATAAAGGTTATAATTATTCAAGTAAAATAGGGAGTTGTAAATTTTAATTTAATTTCTTTACAGGTAGAATAAATTATTAATTAAATAATAAATTATGAAAATTACTAAAAGACATATATATAATATATATGAAAATATTGGGGTGTTACACTGCGTGTCAAATGTTGGTACATGTGAAATAATACGAAACCATCATGTTGTATTTTATACTGCAGACGTCACTGATGACTCTTCATCGTATGCATATTTTTCATTGTTTTTGGTCTTATTTATTTTTTATTCATTAGTTAATTTAAAGAGTTATTTGATACATTTTGTAAATTTTATTTCTTTGATTTAATGAAAAGTTTATGTTCTTATTTCCTTGATTAAGTAGAGATTTCTCGGAGTTTTGCATTGTTACTTTGTTTTAATGTTGTGCTGAATTTTGGTGAAAAATCAACATGAGTTATGTAGAGTATTTCCGCCATAGCGAGAGTTGTAGATGTTTCATTGGAGTCAAACCAAGTGCAAATGAAAGCTAAGATCCATAGCTACAACTTACATGAAGACACCCAAACCCAATTTAGACTCCAAGGAGGAGAAAAATGCATAAAATATCAAACATAAGAAGTTGTGCGCCTAAAGCACAACAGTCGCGCCTGAGGCGCATTTTCAGTATTTTGCCACTGTCGGGATGCATTTAAAGCGCAAAAGCTGCGCCTGGGGACTTTTTTTCCTAACTTTCTAAGAATCTTTTTTACTATTGGAAAATTGGGAGTCTTGCGCCCTAGCATAGAAACTCAAAGACGGCCGTTTCTAACACCATTGGAGCATTTTTATCAATAATCATTCATGAATATTTCTTGTAATTATTCTCTAACATCTATCTTTTCTATCTCTATCATGAGTAACTAAATCCTATTTGTCAAGGATGAGTGTAAAAAGATGAAACCCTTATTTTTCTGATTTGATTTCTAGTTATATGAATGAGTTTATTGAATTATTTTTTTCATCTTTGTTCTTAATGCTTTTTATTGCTTGATCAACATTAAAATTTTCTACGATTCGTATTTTGAAACGGAAGTGGAATTTATAAATGCTTGAGATGAGGAATTCATGAATTTGTAGTCTAGGGATAGATGCATGTCATGAAACCAATTAAATTAGTTGCAGAGGCAATAGTTTAAAAAGAGAATTCTTGTACCGTAATGCTTAATTCTAATCTTAAATCTACTAAGGAATTAGGGGTTACTCTGGAATTAATGGTTATGTCACTAAGACATTAGGGCAAGAATAATAAAGAGAATTCAGTAATAATTCAATAACTATGATCAAATTAGACACCAAGGTTGGATTCGAAGTGAAACTCATCCCCGATATTTTCTTATTATAAAGGATCAATTTTATTACTGTTGTTAATTTTAAATATTATTTCAATCAATTTGGGAATTTTTTGTTCAATTTAAGTAATTAAATATAATTCGATAGTAAAACGCAATCCTTGAGTTCGACACTCGATATTACCGTTTTAATTATTACTTGCAACGGTTTAGTACACTTGCTGAAACGCTATCAGTCACGTTCAAATTATATCAAAGTACTTCAAATTGTTGTTGTCGTTGTGTTGAATGAGGAGGAGGACTTCTCTTACACATTCTCACAAACAATTGTAGGGACCAAAAACATATTAACGGTGTTTGTGTTTTTGTAATAGAAATTTGAAGGAAGGACTATTGTAAAATGAAACTATATTTGCAGGGATGTAAACCAAACAAAAAAACTTACGAGTACCAAAATCAAAAAATGTTATAACTCCAATCAATTCGACTAATATATTTGCATCCTTATCTTTGTCAAATAGTGTGACAATAAAGAATGCTCCTATGATGGATATATGCAACAATGACCAAACATCATCAAGTGTGATTGTCATCTCCCAAATTGGAAGATGGAAGTTGTTGGTATTACGATGCCACCTCTCTACGAAAGCAGATATGAGTTTTTTGTCGATCATTTCATAATTGCATGTTAGCAACTGATATAATTATGAAATATTAACCAACTAATCCACTTCACTATACTCAAAGATAACTTCTTTCAACTTTTTTACACCGCTAAATACCCTTAGCTCCCCACGATCCTGAAATAAATGAAAAAAAACAAAATGTAGGTTAAAACACATTATGACAACAACCATTAAAATTTATTATGACTGGAAAAAACTTCACCTGAATATCCATCAGGATATGGAGACTTATCCATCTCCTCTTGTTGGGTCTCTTGTTGTGTTTGTTGTTGATGTGTTTGATCCTTTTGTTGTGCCTACTATTGTTCTCATTGTTCCTACTGCTCTCATTGTGCTTCTTGTTCCTCCTCAAGTCACTGAGATCGTGCAGAAGTGGTCGGTCTAACAAACCCTCATTATTAGTAGTATCATTTATTCTAACCCGACCCGTTTTATTAGTAAACATAGTGCACAACATTTATGCACATAAAAATACATATAATTAGCCACTTACAGTCAAAATTTATGTAAATAACACATACACAAACTCAATTTGCGTAGATTTACATCAATGCATTTTATGTGAAATGACCAACCAAACAAATGTATGTGACATAATTTTCATTTTAACCTATGCAATCTGAGTTGGCGTAGTTCCCTAACCTAGTTAAAAAAATTCTATAACCAATTTCAGTTTAAAAAACTCATTCTCACTACATCCTACTCATACAAAAAACCCAATGGACAAATTAACCCCTATATGAAATTTTATTGCTTAAATTTGATAACTAAAACCAAGAAAAAATCATGAAATTAAGAAAGGGAAAACAAACATTCAAATCTATGAAATCAATTATGAATCTAGGAATGACAATAAGTTATCATGAAATGGATGAAATGAGAGAATAAACGGGGGCATAGGGAATTTTCATTTGAAGAAGATAATGGAGGAAGAAAGAGATTGCATGAGCTATAAGTTGGATTTAATTGTGAGGGCAATTTTGTAATTTCTTATTATTTAACTAGCAACCTAGGGGTGGCTAGCAAAACTGTATATATTTTTAAGCCATTCTTTTATATTAATTGGGCCTAGCCCCCCCCCCTTTTTTTTTTGGTTTACTTTTTAATCTGAATTGATATGACACAAGTTATGCGACAATTTAATAGTTCTAAAATTCATTTTTATAAATAAGTTTATTAAGAAAAATATAATTTTAAAAAAGGTAATTAGATGCGACATTTTTTTTAATCATTTAAATTGTTAGTACACAAATTGTACAACTTTATTGTTCAAAAACTATTTTATTTTAAATATTATTTAAAATAAACCATGTCATCAAAAATCAATTTCTCATACTCAATATCTTTTTCCTTCATCAAACTAACAATAATATTTTTTTTTCAAATTATTTATCCCAAGAAAGCATTTTTCTTAAAAACAATCAACACATCCGCATTTTCTACCCAATAACTCTATAGCTTTGATTTCTCCATTGCACCGAGAAATATGTAGGACCGTAAGACTACTCATGTCAAGCAAAATAATAAATTTTGTTTTCTCTCGCTTTATTTTAAATACACTTTTATTTCGAAATCCTTTAAAAAAAAAAGGGTTATTAACCTTAATAAAAAGGAGAAATATATAATTTAAAGTTAACATAAAATTTCACATATTTAATTATAAGTAACAGTTTTTAATATTTTTCGTAGGGTCCTAATACCTTTTCTATACATAGTTGACCTTTGAACCTAAAATCTGGTTTCCATTATGATTTTTATGTTTTTTCCAATATTTTTCCTATTAAATAAACTTTTGTTGCAACTCAATTGAATTCGAAAAATCTTCAAAATTTTAGATCGCGTCAGATGACGACTCCACTGAAGACCCTTAGAGAGTCAAGTCTTAAATAATTAATTTTAAAAATATTTTAAATTCATCAATATTTATTTATCCTTCACATTTTTTTTACTTTATGTGTTTATTGTTTATTATTTATTTTCTTGTGAATATTATATTTTTTTATACATATGTTTTGAGTCCTTTGAATCATTTATTGGCGTATGTTTCTCTTCATCCATCACATAGCTACTTTTGCACACAGTTATTAGTGAAACTCTATATACTTGGGTGTGAGCAAAGCTTAAGATTAGCAGGAGGTTGTGTAGTACTAGCCTTCTAGATGTACATCTTGTTTGGTTAACATGAAAACCTCACCTAAAGTTTGATTCATTTTAACGATATTGTTACTTCTAATACTTTACCTATTGTTGTAGCAATAATTCATTTATGAGTGAGTCCTTTTAATCATTTATTGGCTGATGTTTCTCTTCATTCATCAGATAGGCCCTTTTGCACACACTTATGAGTGATACTCTATATACTTGAGCATGAGCAAAGCTTAAGATTAGTAGGAGGTTGTGTAGTGTTAGCCTTCTAAATGTAATCTTGTTTGGTTAACATGAAAGTCTCACCTAAAATTTGATTCATTTAAAATGTATTGTTACTTCTAATAATTTACCTATCGTGGTAGCAATAATTCAAAGTGGGGATCCTTAGCTCTAGGAACCATACCTAGAACCATAGAGCTACCCCTAAAGAAATTCACAAAATGGAAAAAGCTCATAGATCTTTCAATTATAATCAAAATCTATGTAGCTCACAAAAGGGGATTTTTTTTCTTTCTAATTCCAAATATTATTAAAAAAAAAGTCTCTTAAAAATGAGTAAAGATCGTTTTTTTTTTTATTTTTTTATTTTGCAAGAAAAATAAAATTTGTTCATATGTTGTTTGCATATTTCTTATATTTGCTTCATATTTCATGATATAGATTAAATAAAATAATCATGTACTTTGCTACAAGATCAAATGAAAAATTATCCCCTTGACATTCGAGCATTTCTCTATGTATTAATTGACATTTTATATCACCAAAATAAGTGTGATATCAAATCCCTCCTTATATTAGCATCATCTTAAAAACTCATATTTGATGTGTGTCAAATGCATGTGAAAGTCACAATTTTTTATCTTGGTCATCATTTTCACTATTGATCAAATTTCTATATAATTGTGGGACTTATTTTTAATTTTATCTTTCAATTTTGTTCATTATTGAATTTTTATTTTAGAAATTATGAACTCGAGATGAACCACTAGAATGGGTTTGAGATTAAGCAGACAAAAAATTAGGGTTTGTAATTGTTATTACAAGGTCAGATCATGAGAGTGATTATGATACAGTTGAAGATATATTATTTGGCTCATTTAGATACCCTTAAATTGTGTAATAATTTTCCCTTTTTGACATACAAAATTAATGTATATTGTAAATTTATTATTGCTCAGGGATTGTTGTTGTCAGGTATTGTATTTATTAATTTGTTGTTGTCACTAAACTGCATGTTGAACTTATACTGCTACTTAAACTACTGCATGTTGAACTTGTTGAAATTATACTGAACTTATAATTATATTGTGTGGAATGTGTAAATAAATGGATTCCAATAATGATTTAGATCGTCAAAATGATGAAGTTGTCAATACTAAGAGTTATGAAAACGAAGTTAAACGTGGGACAACTATTATGCAAAAGGTCATCAAAGCAAGAAGTAATGGAATTAAATTTGAGGTATACTATATTTTGTTTAGAATTTATTTTTTATCTTTTTTGAAAGCATGCACTTACTCTATGAGTTTAATAGGTCGGATGGGATCAAAGTGGTCAGCCAATTGAGCCCAACAGTTCAATGATGGTAAGTTACATTGGTGCGGTTGTTCGTTAAAATATCCCAATAACAATTGATGATTGGGGAGCTAAATCTTTGAAGGATGCTAAAGATATATTGTGGAATGATATACAAGTAATTTTTTTATTCTATTTTTTTCTTACTTAGAATTCTTTCCATTGAAATACTTTTACTCATACTCTATCTTTATTTGGTTTGCAGTTGGCTTTTAACGTTGATGAGGTGCGAAAAAATTATGTGCTTAGAGTTGTCGGAAAAATACACAAAGGATTTATATCTCATTTGTCAAATTGCTACTTAAGAGATCGTGATGGAAACTTGAATGTTGAAGCTTCAAAAATATACAAAACTATATATCAAATGAATAATGCAGCGCTTTTGTAGCTAAACATGCAGACCTCGCTTTTGTGGTAATATTAATTTATTAGCATTTTTGTTTTATTCATATTCATAGCGTATTTTTTTATATGATCATTATTATTATTTTTATATAGAGTATAAGTACGACAAATCGGGAGAGAGCAAAAAATCCAATGCATCCATATAAAAAATTGTGTATGGGGTATGTACGTTTAGAGCAAAAAATAATAAGTAAACATCACTTTTATATAAAGTAGTAGATTATAAACTATAGTTTCTAACTAATATTTTGTTTATGTCTTAACGAATAGTTTCAACAGACGAAATCCGATCAAACATTAGGTTGTCATATTTTGTGGAAGTAGGCTCGTTTGAATAAAGATGGAATAGTTGATAATGAAAATGTTCAACAAGTGATAACACAATGTGTAAGTATATTATCACTTTAATATTTTTTAATATTGTATTTTAAAAATGAAATTGAACTTATATTAGTGGAGAATAAACAAGTTAGTTGTAGAAACATAATTGGTAAGGTATTTAATGTTCTTGAATATTCTGGTCGTGTGAGGGGTCAAGGATTTGGCATAACTCCAAAAATATATTTTTCACATGAGAAGCGCACAAATCCATCTAATGAGGAAGTACTAGATAGACTGAAAATCCTAACATAGCAAGTTGCATTTTTGGTGAAAACGAATAAGGAAAAATAACTTTCAGAGTTTCAATGTTAAATACAACTAGATAATGAAAATGATAGTTGCAACATTGGTCGTAAAATTCTTCCGGAGGTAATTAATTACTTAATGAAATAAGAAATTCATTCAACCTAATTGCTTCACATCCTGCGTGCTATATTTATCCTCCCCTACTCATTGCATGGTTTGAAAAGGAACATTGTATAATATCTTGGGATAAGTATTACATCATACTTCGATCTCTGTTGGCCATGTTAAAGTGTCACATGTGATTGCTTTTGAACCACTTGCACCATTGCCTATACCCGACAACGATGGAGATATGAAGTTTTTGGGAGAAACAATAGGTAGTTACGTGGCATGACCCAAAAATTTTGTTGGCATAAATACGATATGTTTAATTGCTATGTATGTTTAATTGTATGATTATGATTGATTATGATTGATTATGTTTAATTGTTGATTTTTCCGTTGTAAACGTTATTTTCATATTTATTTAGATTCTTACAAAGTTTAAAGGGAATGATAAGAAGATTCCTCACAATGAATCAGTCACTTCAGTAGAAAAGGTTTGACATATACATCAATTGAATATGAAATGATTAGGTTACTATAATAACTAACAAACTCATCAATCTCATTTTTTCAGATTCAAGCAAAACCCGCCGCACCACAAATCTGTCAGAAATCAGCCGCACCGCAAATGCAAGTTTGTGGTAAAAATAAATTTGGGAAAATTCAAAAACTGGATCGTTGAAAATCAGTTGGTGCTCCTAAAATAAGTCATTCACGCCTTTCTCGATTCGGGTCGTGTTTTGACATACAAGCAAAAATGAATATGGACAACAATGATTCATGTATCATATACATGGAGAAAGGTATTTTCGGAGATGAGTATGAAGAGTTACTTGATAAAGAGTACATATATGAACTTCTCAATCATAAGGAGCTAAGTGTTACTGTCATCAGCGTATACATTAAGTAATTGCATCACTGCCTATAAGCTAATTTGTTGGTAATTAATTTTACTTGCATCACTGCTACATTTATTGGTAATTAATCTAATTTGATATTTTCGTTGAAGATTTTTGTATAAAAAGTTGGTGTGCATGCGTAAATTGTTAGATAAAGGATAAACTGTTTCTTGTGTCATATAATTCAGGATAATGATATATTATTTATCTATATATTTTTTAATGTATGATACTTTATCAGTTGCATAAACAAAGTTGTCAACCAAATTTTTGTTGTCGTAGGCAACATTGGGTATTGTTTGCCATCAATGCCACATCTGAAATTATATACTATTTAGATCTACTGCACGATCATTATAACAATCACTCGGATATAAAGAATATCTTCGATACGTAAGTAATATTCATTTATTTCTTACATATATAAATAATGTGTTTGATGAGGAACACAAACACCTTGACTCTACAAGCCAAGTCTTCTCCACATAACCTGAAAACCACTGATTGTTTAAGGCACATAACATCTTGACCCTACAAGTCAAGTCTTCTCAACACAACCTAAAAACATACTGATTTCTTGAAGAACACAAAAACCACTATCGGGTTGGGTTACAAAGTTTGGAACAAATTGATTTTCTTCTAACAAGTTGATTGTAACAATGACTCTCACACTAGAAAATACTTCGAAAATATTTCTTTTGAGCAAGTGTTTCTATAGACCTTAACCTTATGAATTCTAATGACTTCTAAAATTTTGTACTTGTGAGTTCTCTTATTTTCTGCTTCAACCTTGAGTATCTATTTAAAGAATAGGTTAGGGTTTCTCCTTTGTCCTTGCAAAATTTGAATCATATCTTTGCAAATAATAAATGTATCTTCTTGTGAGTGTTTCTTCTTGTAAACAATTCTTGATCATATCTTCTTGTAATTAATCAGTATCTTCTTGTAGATTTTGATAAACTCTTCTTGTAAATAATTCATATCTTCTTGTAGATAAATCTTGATCAAAACTTCTTATAAATAACTTATATCTTCTTGTGATAAATCTTGATCAAATATTCTTGTAAATAATTTATATATTCTTGTGATAAATCTTGATCAAATCTTCTTGTAAATAATTCATAATTTCTTGTAGATAAATCTTGATCAAATTTTCTTGTAAATAATTCATATCTTCTTGTGATAAATCTTGATAAAAAAAATGAAGAAAAAAATAGACAAGTGTTTGAATCCGCCCTTCGGCGAACACCGTTAGTTCTTTGTTGTGCTATTCTTACACAATATTCTCTGTAATCACCTACTTCAACTCGCACTAAAAAAATAAGAAAAGGAAGAAACATATGTCTTAAGGAGACAACTACACTTCGTGAATTTGGTATAACGTTTTGTTTTTTCTATTAAAATTTGATATTTCCTATGTATTACGATTTGTCATCTAATTGTCGATTTTAATTTTATACACCTCATACACCTCTTAAATTGATGCAGCCCATAAGAATATTAAATTTGTTTTATTTGTTTTATTATCCTACTATTTGGTAATCCTTTTTCTTTCTCACTATCACTATTAACCTACTTTTCTAATAATAAAAAAAAAATTAGTAATAATAAAATTAATTAACCCACAAATATTTTATACTAAGAACCATGTGTATTTTGATTTCCCTATTGCACTTGGAGATACGTTGAGTAAAGTCTTCTCAATGTCAAACCAAATTAATAAAAAAAAATTCTTCTTTTATTAATGTAAATAATATATTTTATTTTTTGATTATTCTTTTTTGGGGTAGTATAAATAATCAATTAAATAAATAATTTTCATACAATTAATTATAGGGAACCGTTTTAACGGATGGTGTAAGGTGCAAATACTTTCTCTACTTGTAATTGACTCCCGAATCCAAATTTTTGGTTCAAGATCTTCATTTTAGATTTTATCCAATATTACCTTTAATAAAAACGGTGGCGACTCCTTTTTTGCGGACAAATCGGACGCAACAGTTGGCGATTCCATTGGAGATGTTTGAGAGTCAAGCCTAACCTAATTACTTATATTTAATTATTTGTTTATTTTTTATATACATTACCCCTCTTGTTTTTTTTAATTATTTTGTTATATTTTTATTGTGTATATAATTGTGGTGGTTTGTTTGTTTATTTCTAGTAATTTATATATATTTATGGTAATTTATTTATTAATTTTATGTATTTATGGTAATTTGTTTTAATTGTGGCGATTCTTTCATTTTAATTTATTTATGTTAATTTATGTATTAATTATATATATTTACGGTAATTTGTTCTAACTGTGGTGATTCTTTTATTTTTATTTATTTATGGTAATTTATGTATTAGTTATATGTATTTATGCTAATTTATTCTAATTGTGGTGATTTTTTATTTTATTTATTTCTCTAAACAATACAATAACACGATTCACACACTTATGAGTGAGCTCTATACCCGTGCTGAGTGCAATCTAAGATAAGTTAGAGACTATGTAATGATGATTTTTGGAATGTACATCATGTTTGGATGTCATGAAAGTCTCACCTAGGGTAAACATTTTCAAGAATATTTTTATTTTAATAATTTACCTATTAATTGGTTTTATATTTTAGAATTGAGTTGTGTGCTCTAAGAATCAATTTAGAACTATACATCCACTCATCCTGAAGTTTCACGTTAAATACCATTGAACAATCAAATAAGAAAAGAACAATGTAGGTACACATGTATATTTGAGAAGCAAAAAAACACACTATCTACCTATATATCATATTGCATAGCATAATCATACATATTACGTCCTTTTTATTTTATTTTACGACGTGTTTTTTTTTTCTTCTCATCTTTTTTAAATCATTGCATATTAGGAGGTAATAAATTTTTTAGTTTATTAGAGAATAATTGCATTCACTTTTTTTACATTCTCATAACATTTTCCTTCAAGAAAAAATTAAAATAAAAAAGGCAAAAAAAAAAAATAGTATTGAACTAAAATCATGGATGAACTTAAACATACAAAGACAATATAAATCAATTGAAAGACGTTATGACTAAAAGATTGAAAATCTTACATACCTTTGATACTTGAAATCATGGGAATCCTTCATGGAAAAAAGTATATCACAAAGAACTCTCATGTGTTACCCCTTGATTTCATAAGTCTAACCATTTTTTACCTTTTATTCTACTTTTTGTTTATAGTCTATCTCAAGTCACTTGTCCACAAGATTTGAACATGATACTAATGAGATCCATCTTCATCATCCACCACCTACTTCTAGGTCATGAACTTACTTACTTGGTCTTTCGCCACAAGTAAATCTCTAAAAGTTGGGTCGTCTATGATGACAATTCATCACTACTGCTTATTATTTTGGTATCATGGAAAAATTCATCAATCTAAAAATTGGCAAATCTTGTATGAAGTTTTGAGGACTATTGAAGAAAAACCTCGACTAACACGCAATTTTGAAGACATTGACTATGTTTGCATGTATATCCAAGGGGCAGGGTCAACAATGGAAACATTATCAAGTTTCCCATAATCATTAATGTTAATTTAATCAAATTCTAAAGCATTGATTATATTGATATGCCTAAAAATTTACGATACTTCAATGTAGAATTGACACACTTTTGTTCCTCAATATTTTGAATATCAATAAATGCATTTTGTATTGTTTCCTTTTCCTTCTCACCCATCCTACAATTTGCATTTTCTTACCAAATATTATTTGTCTTTCCCTTCTTCTAACCATAAACAATGCATATTTGGAAAAGTAGTTCATTCATAAATAAGTTTCCTACTATCTTAGTAGATAATTTAAGTCACGCTATTAATTCCACTAAAGAGGTTAATCCCCTAGATAATTTAAGTCACACGAGGTTAATCCCATAGAAAGGTCATTTTATATTTATAATTGTCTAATTGTGCGAAGGAATTTGAAATTTGTACTATGGGTATTCTATTCGCCTACGAATCGAAAGTGAAAATGTTAGAATTTTGTAAGACTTAAATGTAATCCTCAATAAGCTAAATCAAGAATGGAAAAATCGGGATAAGAATATGATCATGTCCCTCAACAATATAATCAACTAGGTGATGTTCTAGCTTCTTTATCTTCAATGTTTAAAGAAATTCACGAGGAAGAACAGTCACTCAAGAGAATGAAAGTCACGACTATCCTTCTTACTATCAAATGTATAAGAAAAGCTAGATGGAAATTTATCGTACCAATTATTACCTCGTAATTATGGAATACCCTCCCTTTGTATCACATTATAACTGGGGCACCCATTTTCTCCTTATTATATAGAATAAAGAAAGTGCAACCCACTGAAACAAAAATCCCCTTATCAAGAGTAATGATCTATGTTGAACGACTGAATTCAATTCAAGAAAAATGTTGACTGCCTCATGTCATTTACAATTATTTCAAAAGATGTTAAAAGAACATATGAACTTCGAAGCTTCAAAAGAAAGAACTAGCGCTCAAGAAGAATTCACATATCTAAAGGACTAGCATGACAATTGGACTCCTAGCTATATAAGCCATAATACCATCAAACAAAATACATTCAAGTGTGGCTCTAATCCACACCAATATGGATCGAGAAAACTTATCACTACATGCACACATTAATTCTTCAAAAAAGTATTACATCTAAATGAAGACCCACTAGGTTGAAAATCCAAAAGGACGATCTATGCAAAAATTAGAGTATAAAAATTAATAAAAATCCACTAGGTTGAAAATCCGAAAGGGCAGCCCATGCAAAAATTAGGGTACAAAGTTGAAAAAAGACACGTTAGGTAAAAAACTTGAAAGGGCGACCTAGGCAAAAATTATGGTGCAAAAATTAATGAACACTTGGTAAGTCGAAACCCCAAAAGGGCAGCTTAGGCAAAAGTTAGGGAAAAAAGCACGTTAGGTTGAAAACCCGAAAGGGCAATCTAAGAAAATATTAGGGCCACAAAAAATTTAGAATGAAAAAAGATCACTAGTTTGAGAATCTAAAAAAGATGACCAAAGAATATGGCTTACATACACACATCAAAGTCAAAGCAGAATATATTTCGAAAGGTTGTGGAGATAGGTTGGAGCAAATCATATCTTCCAAAGTTGGTTAAAAACATTACTGAAATTGTGGCATGACTTCTTAGCACACTTATTTTATGAAATATTACTAACAAAATGGGTCATTTACCCATATGAGATAACATTATCTTATTTTTTCTATGAATCTTTCTTTTTTGGTACCATAGCTTTCCCATTAAATATCATTTTTTGAACCTTCCTTCACTAATTTCTTGTGTTATAAATCTTTTTTGTCAAAATACATTTTTATGATAATCATTTGTTGGGGCAAAAAATATGTGAATATAAAGAGGTCAAAACTAGTATGGTGTCTTTACACGTAAGGAAGGGGAAACTAAAGATCAAGTCGATCATGTAACAAAAAAGTCTCTTTAAAGATCAAATGGACAATCACCACCATTTATTTAAAGTGGCGCACATTTTTTATCCATTAATTCAAGGATCGTGTCCGTAAAGAGGTGAAAGAAATAGAAAAAAAAAATAAAAAGTTTGAAAAAAAATAAGTTGATTAAAAAATTAAAGAAAAAAAAAAGATGAAAATGAAGAAAAATGTTCATTCATCAAATGCATTCATGATATTTCATATTTTCGATAGTGTATATATTTAAAATATGGGGCATTGGCCTATATCCTCTGATTTAAAATATGGGGCATTGACCCACACCATCTGATTTAAAAGTCGGGATGATTGATGTAACGCCTAATTACATGGGTATAACAATTGAGGTAATAACAAATTTTTTGTCATATTTATATAAAAGAAAAGGTACTATAATAAATAATGAAATTTCCAAAAGAAATAATATTGTAAAATCTTTAAAATAAAACCTTACACCTAAAAATTCCTCAATAATCAAAATATTCATAATCGGACATCTAATAACCAATCCCGAAATAAAGTACAATGTAGACACTATGTCTACTTATTCTTGATCTACTAATCTAATCTAAGGAAATTACTTTTCTCAAATGAGGTAGAACTTATCACCTCTCGACGTCCCTGACGGTCTCAGTATCTGAAAACAACACTTCAATAAGATATTAAATCTGAGTGAATAGTACACACAATTTTAAAACAAGTATTGTTCTCAGTCAACGCGGTAACTGGAAAAATCGATTATGGCACCCACGTTCTTTCAAAAATACTCTTTAGAAATATACATCATATAACTAAGATTTTTCTATAATCATTACTAAACCATACTTTTGTTCCTCTTTATGTTGGCATAGTTCTCTCTATTGAGTTTTTAATTCAGTATTTTCTTATCCTATATTTGCCCCACTAAACTCTTTATTGTTACAAATTTGAATTCATTTAGGTTTATTTGTTTGGTTTTGTTTGACTCCTTAATAACCTTAATAATAGATAATTAGGTAACAAAAGATTGTTATAATAGCTTATTTGTTATTATCTGTTTCACGTAAACATGTAACAAACAAAACAAACTTCCTATTTTACAGTCTCTAACAAACAAAACAACTTATTAATGTTACCTTATTTTAAGAAAATTGGTTATTGATATAATAATAATAATAATAATAATAATAATAATAATAATAATAATAATAATAATAATAACAACAACAATAATAATATAATAATAATAACCTATAAATTAGAATATTTTAAAATTTGAAATTCTAATTATTTTTAATCATTTGATTTAGGATGTTACATTTTTTTCTCTTCTTAAAGAAATTTTGTCTCCGAAATTTACGTCAAATTGAATAAAACCAAATTGACCCAACTAGTGCAAGTATAAAGAAACCGATGTACTTGCATCAGCAAGACTTGGATACTTCTTCCACTGATTCTGAAATAACCATCTTTGACGTATAGATCTAGGATTAAAGTTTAATTTTTCTTTTAATTAGAATGACTCGAGAGCTATCACCTAACACATATCCTCGAGGTTGAGAAACACGAAAGACATCATAAAGGTTATATAAATGTGGCGAAAGAGCTAATTGATAAGTAGCATATCCTACTCTTTGTAGAATTTGAAAATGACCCATGAAAGGAAAGTTTTATTTTTTTTCTGACTTTCATTGAGCTTCTCACTATAGTCTTAGAAGTGACTCTTAAGAATACATATGTCTCTTCTTGAAATTCCAATGGTTTTCTTCTCTTGTCAACATAACTCTTTTCCCTACTTTGCATTGTATGCATCATTTCCCTGATTAGTTCAATTCTACTAGTGGTCTCTTGCACTAAATAAGGTCCTAACAAAGACTTATCCCTAACTTCACACTGATACACTTATGTGAGACCTACACTTTCTTCCATGAAGAGTCTCATACAGTGCCATACTTATACTAGAGTGTTAATTGTTGTTATAAAAATATTCTAGTAGAGTGTCCAACTCCCACCTTCATCTAGAACACAAGCTCTAAGCATATCCTAAAGAATTTGAATAGTTCTTTTTTATTGATCATCTGTTTGTGGATGGAAAGATGTGTTAAATCTCAGTCTAGTAGAAAAAGTTCTCTAAAAAGCTTTCCAAAATCTAGAGGTAAATCATGGATCCCTATTTGATACTATAGAGGTGGGTATATTGTGTAGCTTTACTATCTCCTTAATGTATAGCTCAACTAGTCTATCTAAACTATTGGTTGCTTTAATTGGTAGGAAATGAGCTGATTTAGTCATTTGATCAACTATCACCCACATGGCATCAAAATCCATACACGTCTTAAGCAAACTCATCACAAAATCCACAGATATCCTCTCCAATTTCCACTCAGGAATTTCTAAAGGTTGTAACAACCTGAAGGCTTTTAGTGCTCAATATTAACCTTTTGACATACTAGACACAAACACAAAACTAACCACCAGTACATTTTCCCTAAGACTCCCTTTCTTGGGAACAATGATCTTATCCTTAAACAACACTAAATCGTCACCAGATAAGGTATAGTTCTCCTTGTCCACAAGAGACTGCAATACTTTAGCTAATAGGTGTTCAGTTTGTATTACCCCTCTCAAGTTAATATTGGTTTCTAACCTATTCAGATTCAAGCTTAAAGCATTAAGGGACACATCCAAATTCATATCTCTAAACTCCTTTATTAGGCTTGTCTCTTGTACCATCATACAAGCTACATGTAAGGACTTTCTATTTAGAGCATCAGCCACAACATTAGCTTTCCCATGGGGATATTTCAACTCAAAATTGTAGTCCTTATTATGGAACTCCATCCATCTCCTTTGTCTCATATTTATTTCTTTTTGATCAAACAAATACTTAAGGCTTTTATGATCACTAAAAACCTCAAATTTTGCTCCATATAAGTAATGCCTCAAAATCTTAAGAACAAATACTACAACTGCTAATTCAAGATAATGGGTTGGACAATTTGCCTCGTGTGACCTAAGTTTTCTAGATGCATAAGCTACCACTTTTAGAAGCATCACAATAAACCACAAAATTCATGGATGGATCTGGTATAGCTAAAACACGTGTTGAAATTAATCTTCCCTTAAGCTCTTGAAAATTATCCTCGCACTCTTAGCCCCACATAAAAGTTTTCCCTTATCTAGTCAACTTGGTGAGAGGTAAGACTAGACTAGAAAACCTCTCTATAAATTTTCTATAGTAACTCGTCAATCCTAGGAAATTTCTTACTTCAGTCACTGATTTAGGTTGGGGCCAACTTAATATAGCATCTACCTTACTAGAGTCAACTGCTACTCCTTTACTAGAGATGGTATGTCCTAAAACCTCACATCATCAAGCCATAACTCACATTTCTCAAGTTTTGCATACAGTGTATTATCTCTCAAAACTTGCAATACTATCCTCATGTGCTCCTCATGGTCACCCAAGCTCCTAGAGTAGATTAGAATATCATCGATCAACACCACCATAAACTTATATAAGAAAGATCTAAAAATTCGATTCATATAATCCATAAAAATAGCAAGGGAATTGGTAACTAGAAAAGGCATCACTACATACTTATAGTGTTTGTATCTTGTTCTAAAACTTGTCTTAGGAATATCTTCACTTTTGACCCTAATTTGATGGTACCCAGACCTCAAGTCTATCTTAGAAAATACCGAAGCTCATCTCAACTGATCTAAGAGGTCATTTATCCTAGGCAAAAGACTTTTATTCTTGATGGTAACTTGATCCAATTTTGTATAGTCTACACGCAACCTCATACTCTTAATAGTTGAAGCTTGTCTTTACTTATCCTTTGAAATTGTGGGTAAAGGGTGTAGATTCGTATGAAATTTATTGCCTTTACTATATAATTTCTTTCCACTAGAGATAAAATTATCCTTCGGTTTCTCAACTTTCAGTGCTTGAATCTTTTCTCAACTACCCTAGACTTGTTTACCATGTGAGGTAGTCACATATCCTTAGAATTCCAATTAAATTTTTGCAGCTCAGGCTTAAGTCCTTACTCAAATTTGATCGCCTTCCACTCGTCTTGAGGATTGTCCCTAAGATAATAAGAGTATCTTGATATAGCTTCAAAATTTGGCGACATACTCTTCAACTAAAATATCTCCATGAAGAATATGAAAAAACTTTATTTCCTTTTGAATACGAACATTGTGGGGAATATACTTCTCTAGAAATAACTTTTTAAATCTATCTTAAGTAAAAGAAACTCGTTTTGTCAACAGACCTCCTCTAATACAATTTCACCAATGCTCAACATCAGACTCTAACATATAGACGACGAGGTCCACTTTCTGAGTGTCAACACAATGCATGATTCTAAATATCTTCTCTAAAGGCGATGGATTGTTCTTTCGAAATTCAGAAAGCCTAACATATTGAAGGTCTACGACTGTCATTGATTCGACATTGGGTCTTCTCAAATGACGAAGAGTCTTCGTCTATTCTCCATGGTTGCCGCTATCAAGCAGAGAGCATCAACAAGTGGGTTATTTATACCTCGCTTGTTACCCGTCATAAATATGCACACCACCAATCAAGCACTGGGTTGGCCATGCCCAATATAATAGCATACAAAATGCATGACTATAACGAGCAATCCTATAAGCCCAAGTTTTAATTTTTTTAAATTAATAATAAAAATAAAGTAAAGTAAATCCACACCACAGTCCGATCTAGGTTCGAACTATAATAAAGGTTTTTTATATTTATATAAGAGAAAAGGTACTACAATAAACAAAAAAAAAATTCAAACGAAATAATATTGTAAAATCTTAAAAATAAAACCTTACAGCTGAAAATTCCTTAATAATTAAAATATTCAAAACTAGACATCTAATAACCAATCCCAAAATAAAGTACAATGTAGACACTATGTCTACTTATTCTTGATCTACTAATCTAATATAAGGAAATTACTCTTCTCAAAGGAGGTAGGATTGCTCAACTCTCGACGTCTCCAACGGTCTCAGTACCTGAAAACAACACTTTAATGAGATACTAAATCTCATTGAATAGTACACACAATTTTAAAACAAGTATTATTCTCAAACGGCGCAGTAACCGGAAAAATCAATCATGGAACTCGCGTTCTTCCAAAAATACTCTTTAGAAATATACATCATATAACTAAGATTTTTCTCTAATAACCAATTACTAGATAATAACAACCTAGATGATATTGTGTAAGAGTATTTTGTTACCTAATTACCTAATTATCTATATATTGTGTAAGAATAACAAAATATTGTTATTATCTAATAACCAATTACTAGGTAATAACAACCTAGCTTGTTTGTTATTCTCTAATAACCAATTACTAAAAATCAATGAGAAAACGACCAAAAGCCGAGAAAACGACCTGTTGTTAAGTTGGGAAAACGATTCGCACTCCTAGCCGAGAAAACGACTTACACCCTCGAAGTCGAAAAAACGACACACATCTACAGTTCGTGAATTTGGTATTATGTTTTGTTTATTTTGATGTTTTATGTATTACGATTTGTCATCTAATTGTCGATTTTAATTTTTATACACTTCATGCATATCTTAAATTGATGTAGCCCATAAGATATAAGATTTGTTTTCTTTGTTTTATTATCCTACTATTTGGTGATCCTTTTTTTCTCACTTTGGGGTAATTAAATAAATAAGTATTTTGCATACAATTAATTATAGAGTAACCGTTTGAACGAATGATGTAAATTGGTAATACTTTTTCTACCTGTAATTGACTCCTGAATCTAAATTTTTGGTTCAAGATCTTCATTTTAGATTGTATCTAATTTTTCTTTTAATAAAATTAAATTAGTGGCATCTCCTTTTTTGCAGACAAATCAGACGCGATTCAACTACTCGATTTCTACACTAGATTTCTGCTCCAGTTTCTGTCCTATGTATTTTATGTATACCTCTTTTGTATTTCTCATTATTTCAAGGAAATATAAAGTATATTTCTATAGATTAGTTTCATTTTCCATTAATTTGATGTTCATTGATCAAAAAGTTTCATTTTGTTAATTGGTTCAATTTCAAATATTTTAATAGAATATTTACATTGTAAATTTTTTTATAGTAGGGAGATATAATATGTGAAATCATAACAAAGACACTGATCTATAAGTTTAAAGATCAACCGCATGAAGATAATGTGTATACAAATTCTAAATTTGATATTTAGTTATAATAATGGTTCATATTGACCTTCATGAAACCAATACAAAATTAGCTTCACAATCAACACAATAGTATAAATCTCTAAAACTGAATTAATCCTTACCAATATCTATTTATTTACACCACTTATAGATATTTTTAGTGATACTTATGACATTAACTTCTTGATTGGAAAGTGATAAGAAAATATATACATCAATCCACATGTCCTTTTCAATCTCAGGGTGTAGCAGGTGCCACGTGTTTTGAGCCATACTAAAGTTAACCATCCCTTAACATTATATTATGGAGTAGGTTTTATTAAATTAACATAGTAATCAATAAATAATATATAAATATTATACTTTTCTTTATAGCATAACATTTGTGCTACTATATCCAACAAAACAAAAATGTGGTTAATGTTATCATTTAATATATGAAATAAGTTATAATCACATAAACAAATTATTTTCTCATAGATAATTTACTTTATTTTTTCTAAAACACAAGCTATCAATTAACTATTTTTTGGCAGTTACTTATTTAAGATTTCTTTTTATGATAGAGGAGGTAATATCATTAGTAATTTTTGAATTAAGTTCTTTTCAAATTTTGCAATTATAATTCCCTATAGAAACATAACCGTAAAGTAAATTAAAACAATATTTTAATTATATTGATATATTTTAATGGCATTAGTTTTAAATAAAAGGGTGAAGAAAATTGTTAAACACTTCATCTCATTCTTCCGACAATTTTTTTTTATCCTTTAGAATTTTACTTTTTTTTTATGAGGTATGCATATGATCTTTGGTATTCATCAATTAGTGATAAATTTTGTTTATCTTTGTTCACTAGAAACTATAATATTAAGTGAGTATTTTCAATTGTCAGATTCTTCAAGGTACAATATGACATTATGACTTTCTAGCCTTAATCTTTACCATCTGTTCTTGAACTTTTTCATGTTTTTGTTTATTTCTTTCAATCCCATGATAGATCTTTACGGTAATACATTTTTTTACTTTTATTTCATTGAATTGAATAAATTTCTCGTATTTTTTGTTCATAGCACTGATGTACTTTTGTCTTATATCTATTATATTTGACTCTTGCAAATTTATCTACTTGAATAATTTTTTTTGAAGTAAACATATGATTTTTATTTGTTGGGAAAAACTAGAGATAATTAGCGATAACTATCTCAATAATGCGGAATATTTTTCCCCCACCTGTGTAGATAAATGGCCAAACAGAAAATACAATTCCACAGAGCAAAAATAATTGGCAGAAAATTAAATATGAGACAAACACAATTTTAACGTGGAAAACTTCCCTCAAATTGAGAGAATAAAAACCACGGGACCTAGTCCAATAAAAACTTCCACTATAATAATTAATGGGTACACCAAGAGTCTTCCTAATAACAATAGGGAATATCAATCAACAATAACAACCCTATAACAACCTTATAACAACCTTCCACTAAAGTGGATATGCCAAAGTAACTCTCAGAGAAGATAAAACTACTCAAATTATATATTAAAATAACAAACTGAGTGGTAGGAATAACATACTAAATTTGTAGATCAAACGGAGCAAGTTTGCTACACACATGTTACCACCACTGGAACCAAACCCTTATTTTTCTTCTCTAGCAACCGTTCTTTTTCTGTTGTCTTTCTGTGTGTTTTCTTAGGGATTTCTAAATCCCTTTTATTACCTTCAAGTGGGTCAAGCCCATTAATTTTTTTTTCTTTTTCTTTTTATTTCAATAATAATAATAATACTAGTAAAATTGGTGGGTTCCACTTGGGGAGTGAGCTCACCCAACAAATCTCCCCCTCACGACTCAAGTGGGAAGGTACTGCTCAACCATGCCAGCTTTCTTTCTGCAACATATCATCTTCGACACAGGCAAGGTCTTCGTCATCATATCTGAACCATTCTCATCAGTATGAATCTTCTCAATTAAAAATGACTTCATTTCCAGTGCATCTCGTATCCAATGATATCGCACTTCAATATGCTTCGACTTTGCATGAAAAGTCGGATTCTTGCTGAGATGGATCCACTCTGACTGTCACATAATAACACAAACTTGTCTTACTTGAGGCCTAACTCATGTAGGAATTTCTTCATCCACAAGAGTTCTTTGGAAGCTTCAGTTGCTGCAATGTACTCAACTTCAGTAGTGGACAAAGCAACACACTTTTGTAGTCTTGATTGCCAAGACACAGCTCCCACTGCCAAAGTCATCATATAACCAGAAGTAGATTTTCAAGAATCAAGATCACCTGCCATATCTGCATCTATGTAGCCATCCAACACAGGTTCACCACCTCCATAGCATAAACACTCTTTGGAAGTGCATATGAGGTATTTGAGAATCCACTTCACTGCTTGTCAATGATCTTTACCAGGATTAGAGAGAAATCGACTAAAAACTCCAACTGCATGAGCAATATCTGGCCTTGTGCATACCATAGCATACATTAAACTACCAACTACGGGTGCATAAGGAACCTTCTTCATCTCTTCTTTGTCTTTCTCACTTGTAGGACATTTATCAGAATTCAATTTAAAATGAGTAGTAAGTGGAGTACTAACAGGTTTGCAATTGCTCATGTTAAACCTCTCTAACACCTTCTCAATATAATTATGTTGAGACAACCACAATTTATTATTCTTTCTGTCACGAGTGATTCTCATACCCAGAATTTGCTTTGCAGGACCCAAGTCTTTCATTGCAAAAGACTTGTTCAAATCTTTCTTTAAAGATTGAATCTTCTTAGTGTCATGACCAACAATCAACATGTCATCCACATATAATAAGAGAATAATATAATCACCATCAGATAATTTCTTGATAAACACACAATGGTCAGAAGTAGTTTTACTATACCCATGTTTCTCCATGAAAGAATCAAATTTCTTGTACCATTGTCGAGGTGCTTGCTTGAGCCCATACAAGCTTTTCTTTAATTTGCACACAAGATGCTCTTTACCTTTGACTTCGAAATCCTCTAGTTGCTCCATATAGATCTCTTCCTCCAAATCACCATCAAGGAATGCAGTTTTCACATCAAGTTGTTCAACTTCTAGGTTCAAACTAGCTGCTAACCCAAGTACAACTCGGATAGAGGACATCTTCACCACAGGTGAAAAAATTTCATCAAAGTCAATACCTTTTCTCTGATTAAAACCTTTCACAACCAATCTTGCTTTGTATCTTGGTTGAGAATTATTCTCTTCTGTCTTTATCTTGTATACCCATTTGTTCTTGAGTGCTTTTCTACCATTAGGCAACTTTACCAAATCAAATGTGTGATTCTCATGCAAGAAATTCATCTCTTCTTGCATGGCCTTTAACCACTTTTCTTTATCAACATTTGTAATAGTTTCTTGATAATACTCTGGCTCTCCACTATTAGTGATCATCATATACTCATGTGGAGGATACCTTTGAGAAGGTTGACGTTCTCTAGTAGATCTTCTCAACTCAAACTCGGCTGGTGGCTCAACTGGAACATGCTCATCATGGTGAGGCACATGATCATCAGTTACATTCTCATTATCTACCTGTATATCTACCCCATCAACAAAGGTTTCTACAGGGGGTTTAGGCGCAATATTTTCAATGTAACTTATGGAATTTGGTTTCTGCTTTTCAGCTTTATCAAAATCTTCAATAGTCTGGTCTTCAAGAAATATCACATCTCGGCTTCTGATAATTTTCTTGTCAACCGGATCCCACAATCTATAACCAAATTCCTCATCACCATAACCGACGAATATACACTGTTTAGATTTACTATCAAGCTT
>NC_021164.2:25406463-25423630 GCF_000331145.2 Cicer arietinum | reverse complement strand
ATTAATCAAATCCACTGCAGTTTTCATTGCTTCACCCCAAAAGGATTTCGATAATTTTGCATGAGAGAGCATACATCTGATTCTGTCATTAATCGTACGATTCATTCTCTCTGCAACACCATTATGTTGAGGTGTCTTTGGAACTGTTTTCTCAAACCTGATTCCATGTTCTCTACAATACTCTTCAAATGGACCTCTGTATTCGCCACCGTTATCTGATCGAACACATTTCAATTTCCTTCCCTTTTCTCTTTCAACACTTGCATGAAAGTGCTTGAAGACTCCAAATACCTGGTCTTTAGATTTCAAAGGAAATGCCCACACTTTTCTAGAGTGGTCGTCAATAAAAGTAACAAAATATGATGCACCACCAAGATATTTACTATCCATCATACAAACATCAGTATGAACTAAATCAAGAATATTTTGCCTCCTATGAGGACCAGTATTATGAAAAGAAACTCTATGTTGTTTTCCAGCAAAACAATGAGTGCAAGTTTTTAGAGACGTATCTTTCACGGGAAGAAAGTTTTTCTTCGCAAGTATGTTGAGTCCTTTCTCACTCAAGTGGCCGAGGCGCATATGCCATAAATCCGAAGATGCATCTTCAATTGCATTCACTTCTTCCTTGCATAACTTCGTAGGCATCCTATAGAGAGAAGTGGAACTTTGCTCTTTTGCAACCACTAGGGACCCTTTAGTGATTTTACATATACCACCACCACCAAAGAAAGTGCGATAACCATCAATATCCAAGGCTTTCACCGAAATCAAATTGAGACGAGTATTAGGTACATGTCTAACATTCTTCAATTGAAGCTTGCAACCAATCCCAGTTTCAACCCAAACATCTCCCATACCGATAATTTTACATACTCCTTCATCTCCCATTTTTACCATGTCAAAATCACCAACACTGTAAGATGAGAAGAAATCACGCCTAGGAGTAACATGATATGAGGCACCCGAATCAATAATCCAAGTTGAATCCTGACATGCAAGGTTTATGGAATTATCATCACAAACAATGTAGACATTATTAACAGATGCAACTGCTGTTGTATCTTTATCATTTTTCTTCTCTTTGTCTTCATCTTTTTCCCTTGATTGATCTCTCTTAAGGAACCTGCAATTTCTTTTTATGTGACCCGCTTTGCCACAATGATAGCATATCACTTCCTTTATAGTCCTCGACTTGCTTCTTAACTTGCTACGACTTTCAAAGTTGTCGCGTCTATGGAGGTTTCTAGATTGACTTCTCCCCCGTGACTCTGTAACTAGTGCTTCTGACTTTGAGGAAGAACCAACCAAACCACGTTCCTTTCTTCGAGCTTCTTCATTCAACATGCTCTCTTTAACTGTTGACATTTTCAACTTTCCACTTGGAGCTGAATTGGTCAACGTCACAACAAGGACTTCCCAATTATCAGGCAAGGAACTAAACAATAACAACGCTTGCAACTCATCATCTAATTTAATTTCTGCAGTTGTCAACTGATTCACTGTATGTTGAAAAATACTCATATGCTCTGCCATTGAATCCCCATCTTTGTATTTCATATTCACCAGCTTCCGAATCAAGAATGCTTTATTTTGCACATTCTTTCGTTCATACAACTCTTTTAATTTTTCACACATCTTGTTAGCATCTATTTCAGTTTCAACATGTGGATACACACTAAGATCCAACCACTGCCTGATCAACGCCACTGCCTTTCTATTCATCTTCTTCCAGTCACAGAGCAAAAACAATTGGCAGAAAATTAAATATGAGACAAACACAATTTTAATGTGGAAAACTTCCCTCAAATTGAGAGAATAAAAACCACGGGACCTAGTCCAGTAAAAACTTCCACTATAATAATTAATGGGTACACCAAGAGTCTTCCTAATAACAATAGGGAATATCAATCAACAATAACAACCCTATAACAACCTTATAACAACCTTCCACTAAAGTGGGTATGACAAAGTAACTCTATTAAAATAACAAATAGGAATAACATACTAAATTTGTAGATCAAACGGAGCAAGTTTGCTACATACCACCACTGAAACCAAACCCTTATTTTTCTTCTCTGGCAATCGTTCTTCTTCGGTTGTCTTTCTGTGTGTCTTCTTAGGGATTTCTAAATCCCTTTTATTACCTTCAAGTGGGCCAAGTCCATTAAATTTTTTTTTTTTCTTTTTATTTCAATAATAATAATACTAGTAAAATTGGTGGGTTCCACTTGGGGAGTGAGCCCATCCAACATTATTTTATATCGTCTTTATTTTTTTAGCAACATACCCTTACAATGTTGTAATATATTATTTTCATTCAAATATTTTTTGATGTCTCTGATATTTAATGATAGTTTTTTCAAAAAAAAAATTAAAACAAAAATAATTATTCTTAGACCATTCTTATTAGCATCACGTAAGTGACACCATCTCTAAGAAAAGAGATGCGGGTAATGTTGACATTTAATAGATGACATATGTTATATGTATTAACAAACAATTTATTTTCTCATAAACATTTTTCATAATTTTTTCCAATCCACTAGCTACCAATTAATTATTTTATTACGATGAGTAGTTTAATCTTTCTCATTATTGAGAATGTAACTTCTCTAATTTAATCTTTCAAAAATTTGTTTTTTGTGACGAGGCATATATTTCTTAGTCACTCATCAATTATTTGATAGACTTCTTTTAATTTTGTTTTCTCACATTTATATAGTATTGTCAGTTCCATATGTCATATTCTTCGAAGTATTATGATTTTTAAAGACTATATTTTTGCTTATCCCTTTCAAGTATGTTGTAGATTTCTAAAGCTATTAAATTTTTTTGCTTACTTTTGTTTATTCAATGAAATAAATTTCTTAAATTTTTGTTCATAATAGTGATTTTCTTTTGTCTGATATTTAATTTATTTTATTACTGCAGACTTAAATAACTTCTATGAAATAAATTTTCTCCATTGACACGTGTTGTTTATTTTGTAGTGTCTTTTTTTTTTCTTCTTAAACAATACATTTGCATTAGAACCTACATCTATATTGTTGTAACATATATATTTTATATAAAAATTAGTCTTTTAATGTCAATATAATTTCATTATATTTTTAAAAATATTGATTTTTAGTATCATCTTTAATTACCTTCTCTCTTTTCTAGAATTTAGACCGAACAAAGATTTGGTTTAATTCATACAAGAATATACATTATATGGGATAATATTTATTATATTAGAGTTCTCTCTAATTTATTTTGCACTTTGTACCAAGAGTTTGGCGTAATTTTTAGTTAATTATTTTATTTTTATTTCACGGGTTGCACCACATTTTTGGTATGATAATATATTATATTTTTTAATTTTAATTATTTGTCTCTATGGAGACATTTGGATAAAATAAGAACAGAAGATTAACATGGTCTATGATACACATAAATTGAGAATCATAAATTTTTAAAAGTAGATCATCTTAATATCATACAATATCAAACGTAGATAATATTGTTTTTGATTTAATTGTAGTTTTAGTTATTTTATTTTTATTCATTAATGAAATTGGTCTTCTATTTTAAAAATTGACAGTTTTGGTCATTTTATATTTTTATTAAAAAATAATTACTTGACTTGAAATAACATGATATATGATATTATATTTATAATGATTAATACTTATAAAATTGGAGTAAAATACCGTAAAAACTTATATTTAAACTTCAAAAAAAAAAAATCTTCATATTTTTAAAATAATCTTCCTATATATATATATTCATCGATGCATTTGTTCTAACATATTTGTTTTGATATTTTTGTTAGTACAAAGGCGCACCTAAGAAGGGGGTTAGTGAATTATTTTTCTGTTTAGGATTAGTGTATGAAAAATGTAAATGACAGAAAAATAAAGAACACAACAGTTTATCATGGTTCCTCTTACAAACAAGGGTACATCTAGTCATCTTCTGTTACAAACTTCTAACAATCACCCTAAGATAGCACACCCACTATCTTAGTTTGCAACACTTGAAGAAAGAACACTACCTTCTTCAATTTACACAATAACTTGAATGGTTTACAATAATGAATTTGACTGAAATTAAAAGTGTATAACAATTGAGTACAGTGATAACAGTCTAATATAATTTAAAGTACAATAAATAACCTTTCTCAATGATATGACAATGTAAAATATGTACTTGAAATATGAAACTAACACTTTGAATAAATCAAAATATTTCAAAAAGTTTGTTAAGTGTGGTTCTAAGATTGATGTTAAGATGTTGAAAAGATTGATTCATTAAATATGAAGTTATGGAGTATTTATACTCTTTAGACATCACCTCAAATTAGTGACAATCATTCCTAGAGGTTTGATGAACATATGCAATGATCCAAGTTGAATCTAAAATGAAAAATTGCATTATTTCGCAGTTGTATTCAGCTACAACAAGAGTGTAGTCGAATACACCTCTTGTAACGTTCAGTTTTATTTGAATTTTGAAGCTTGTATTCGAATATACATTCTTGTAGTTGAATACAAATGATTTTCAATGATCCAACTTAGATTTTTGTCAAAAGCTTGATTTTCAATAACTGTTCATGCATTTTGATACTTTGAAATTCTTTTGATGCATATGCTAAAATGGAAGGTTCTCATGTACATTTGAAATATAATAATATTAGGTTGCATCATGTACTTTACATTATAAGACTTCTAGCATATTGACCATAGTTGACTTTGATTGTTGACTTCTTTTTGAGCTTGCAACTTGATCATTTTCCTTGGTCTTTGTCTTCATAAAAAACATAAGTATTTTACATTCTCCCTTTTTTTGATAATGACAAAATCTTGTTGTTGTTGAGATTTCAAAGCGTTTGATCGTTTTAATTTTTCTCCCCCATAATACATGCTTACTCCCCCTTTGAGCTTGAGTTAACACCATCATATTTTAAAAATTTTGAAGACCTACAAATTTTTTAATAACAACAGACCAATTCTCTCCCCAACAGACCAATTTTCTCCCCAACTATTATTAAAAACATTACACAAGGTAGGGAATAAAAACCTCACATAATTGAAATTTAAACATGTTCAAGTTTTACATCACGATGCAAAACCATTGTTATAAAGTTACAATCCAAACAACTTAAAATATTTAAAGACAAAAGAAAACTACAACAAATTCAATTTTAGCAACGAATTGCATATCATCATCCGATGAGTAAATCATTTCCCTTTGTTTTCTTAAATAATGTGGTGTCAATTTTTCCTCTTAGAAAACCATTTTTAATTAAGAATGAACTCAATCGTTCATACCAGGCATTCGATGCTTCTAACCTTGCAACTGGAGCAAAAGTTTCATCATAATCTATACCTTCTTGTTGATTGTAACCTTGAGCTACTAATCTTGCTTTGTTTCTGATAACCTTACCTTTTTCATCTAGTTTGTTTCTGAAAACCCATCGTGTACCAATGATTGCTTGATCTAATGGATCAGGTACCAAGGTCTAGACTTCATTTTTCTCAAACTGCAGTAGTTCTTCCTTCATGGCATTTATCCAAGATTGATCAATAATTACTTCTTTGATTGATTGTGGTTCGATCTGAGATATCTATACCGTGTTGTTTTCATCATTTTTGAATGACTTTCTGGTTCTAATTCCATCAACTGTGTCTCCAATGATATGGGTTTGAGGATGATCTTCAATCGTTTTCCAGCTTTTTGGTGGAGAATCAAACAAAGATTGTTTATCAATCTCTATTTTCTGCAAACTGCTTTGCTGTTGTGTTTCAATTGGAGTTTCTTCTTCCTCATCCTTTTTACTTATATCTAAGTAAAAATTGATCAAAGAAAAATTGAAAATCATAAAAAATCCAGAAAATTCTGGATAAATTCTGCTTCTGCAGAAAACGGAGAACATTTACCAGTCTCCGTTTCGCGAACATCATTCTCCGTTCTGAAAAACCAACATTCTTTGTCTGAGTCATCACTTTCTCTCTCAAAACCAAAAAGGCAAATCTTGGCATTTAATACATGAATATCTCTGTCTGAAGATAGAGTGCTGACACAAGCTTTATAGCCCTTAAAATTCCTTTCCTCCTTCCCTAGCTTGACAACAACTGGTCAGAAATCTTCAATCTCAATCCTCTATCTACTATTCTTCCACCACTATACACTTGTCCCACACCAAATCTTGCTCAAGTTCCTCCACATTTGCGTAACCAAACTATTCCTCAACGACGCTCAATGAGGGTTCAATCTGGAATTGGAACCTCAAAACCCTCAAACCCAAAACCACATTACTTCATCATCTCAGATTCTGAGACTGATGATTCTTCTGATTCTTCCCCTCCAACATCAGCAAGGGCACCAATAAACACCAAACCTACCACATAACCAAAATCAACCTTCTCCTATGAACCCTCACAATCAACTCCCTAAACCAAAAATGGAGATTGATAAATGAAATCGTTTCCCATCTCACTAAACGAACTAAACCCCTTTCTCAATCCAAACCAAAAACAAAACCCATGAAAACAAAAACTGTCACGGCGATTGCGCAATTCCTTGCTCGAAAGAATCTCCCAAATCCTCAAAGGAGAAAAACCCTCGCTCCCAAAAAAAAAAACCTCAAACATTGTCAACCCACCTCTCCAGAACATTCTCCACAATGTTCCCCACCCCAACCTCAAAAACGTTCTCCAATTCCAAAATGTTCTCCTGTTCAAACTCTCTTCTCTCCTCCATCACAAGAACGTTCTCCAAATCAAGAACGTTCTCCTGCTCACATAGTCTCTCCTCCAGAATCCACTCCACATCAACAACCTTCTCCATCAACACACGCCAAACGTTCTCCCACTCTAGAACGTTCCTCTACCTCCACCTCTTCTGAATCTGAACTATCTCCACCATCTAAAAAATCCAAACAAAATACTCTGCCTCTGATTTCCCCCAACAAAACCAAACTCTTCAAAAACAAATGGGCTCAACGCCCAATTGGGATCGGACGAGTTTTTGTCTTTGACAAACTCATCATTGAAGGCAATGTTGTCCAGCATCACATAGATGCTCTTGGCTGGACCTCATTCCTGCAAATGTCTGAATGCTACTACCCAGATGTTGTCTGGGCATTCTACTGCAATGCAAAGACTTTTGCTGACAAATCCCTTATCATTTCCATGATAAAAGGAGTTGAGATCAAACTTACCCCGGACATTCTGGCTTCCATATTCTAGTTGCCCACAGAAGGCCCATCTGTCTTTGGCAATAACTGGTACTCAGTTTTGAATCTTCAAAAGACTGAAGTACTGTCTGATCTGTTTCAAGAAGGATGAACCCGCTACTTGTCAACATACCTCAAACCCCTCCCTAAAGTGTTCAACAGTATGTGCCAACATACTCTAATCCCTCACTGTGGGAGTCATGAGTATGTATCTAACAATGACGCACTACTTATCCACCATATCCTAAATTGCAAGCGTCTAAACCTGCCTCATGTGATTCTCCAACACATGATCTGTGCAGCAACCAAAGACTACAAGAAGAATAATGTTCCTTATGGAATGGTATTGACTAAAGTCTTCAAGTATTTTGGAGTTTCCCTTTCTTTTGAAAAGTCTTTAATCAAAATCTCCAAATTCTCCACCAAAAATCTCTCTCTTTTGGGAAAGACTTTTTCTGCCCCACCTTCATCCGCCACATCTTCCTTTCCCACCTCTCTTAAAAGAAAAAGATCTACGTGACTCCGGACTGCCAAAATTCCCATTCCATTTTCACCCTCCTCATCTGACCACTCACAAGAAGCAGTTCCAGAACCTACTCAAGAACGTTATACACCTCCTCAAGAACGTTCTCCAACAAAACACCAGAATCCTTCAACCTTTCTCCCTACACCATCCACAATTTCTTCAACTGACTTCATTTCTTTTTATCAACTTCTTTGCTCCCCAATTCAGGATTTTGGGACATTTCTGACTAATCAAAACATAAGCACCATGTCCCCACTATTTGTCTCACCACAAAAAACCAGCTCTTCTGTTTTTAGCATTAGTCAGTTTTTGAACTTCCCAGAACCTGCTGCCCCATCTAGAAATTTGTATACCCGACCTGCGTCTCTCATATCCATGTCCACATCTGTTGGCACTCTTCCATCTACTTTTGGGTCTCCCAATACAGTTGCTGCCACTACTACTCAGCAAACAACTCATCTTCGCACTCCTCCTCGTTAGTCTAAACCTTCCAACTCAGATATCATGGCTGCACTACAAATCATTATGGCTCGACAGCTTCAGCAAGATCAGGAAATCACTCTGCTGAGAACTTGGGTCACAGAGAAACTTGCTCCCAAGCTGGGAATTCCACCTGCACCACTTCATATGGTTCCTCCTCCTCCCGAAGTTCCTCCACCAGGAAAATCCTCCTCTTCGGAATGATCCTCTCCATCCTTAGCATCTTAGTTGTTCTTCTTTTACCTTTTTGTATGACAAAGGGGGAGAACTAAGTTAGCTTTTAAACTGTTTTAAGTCTAGTTATGTAATTCTGCTATGTAATTCTGCTCACAAATTAAATGAAAAACCAATTTATCTCATATAGTATTTTATAATTCTGTCAAAATAAAAACTGCATAAATTGAGGGGGAGCTTTTAAGCTCTTTAAATACTTGATATTAGAATCATAATTAAAATCTAAATTAACATGTTTGTCATCATCAAAAAGGGGGAGATTGTTGAGACAAACTCCATATTTAAAGTTTTGATGAAAATAAACAAAGGTTAATTAAGAAAGTTAATTATGATTCTAAAATGTTATGTTAATTTAACTTGTGCTTTTGAGTGAATTTAATTAAGAACAGAATCAAGCAAAGCAGAAAAGACAACAATGAGAACATTCTGCATAAAAACATAGAATGATATCCAGTTTCAAGAATGTTCATCACAACATATTGACTAATCATTATCCACCTCTTTAACGAAGATTCTACCTCAAAATTTAATTCAAATAGAACCAGTACATGACAAGGAACAATTAGGATTCATCCCAACTCAAACAGGATATCAGATCACTAAAATAAAAGGACTCGAAACAGTCAAAGTAAAACGATTTTGGAACTCTAAAAGTCAAACTGTCAAGAAAGATTGATCAACCTTGATATATGATAAAACATTACAAAGGACATCCAAAATGATCAAAACAAGAACTCCAGATTGATCATCAAATCTCCAGAAAGATCAAAATGACAGATCCAAATTGATAATCAATCTCTGTTTCCTGCATAACTCCAGCAGCAGTTTGTTCTCTTCTGCAATGGCTTATAATCTTTCTCCAAACTTCTCTTGGCTACATTCAAGACTCAAGATCGAAACTGTACCATCCTAGATTAAGGGAGAAACTTCAAAGGCTCTTTAATTAGAAGACAAAATTGATTTAAAAGTTGTAACAGAATAGTCAAAGCAGTTTTAAATCAATTCAAGGCTGAATTATTTTTATTATGAAATATTGGTTTCAGTCAAAAATACAGAGCACTACCAACAACTCTTTTTGACCTTCATTAAATGCTTTTAAAGCCTATAAATAGAAGGCCAATATCCAGGAATAAAACAAGAAATTCAAGTGCTGTAAAATCCCACAAATCAATCACATACACATACTTGAAGTTCTCAAATTTCGCAAAGAAGAAGCAGTTCTAAAGTCTCATATCAGGTTGCTTGATCATTACTGAATTCTTTGTAAAGAATCAAATCTCAAACAAGAGTTGAGATATCTCAGATTCTGTCAAAAAACAATCTTATTGTAAAAACTCAAACTATAAGAGTTTCTTTATAGTTTGTTTAGATTGTATTGAATCCTATCAAAGTTAGATAGGAGATGTTGTTACTTTCTGGGTGGAAAGTAATAGAGATTGAAACAGATCAAAGGTGATCTAGACTAGGTGCTGTAAAATCAAGAAGGATCTTTGTTTTAAACACTTAGTGGAAAAACTCACAGTGTGAGGACTGGGCGTAACCCAAGTTGGGTGAACCATAAGATATCTTTGTGTGGTATTCTCTATCATATCTCTTTATTTGTTAAACTTAATTGATTAACTAAGATAAAACACAAATTGATTTTCTGTTTTAAACTAACCAAGGAATGTTCTCTGTTTTTGATAAAAACCAAGAACATTCTCCATTTTTCTGTTTTCATAACCAAGATCAATCTTGAGTTATTTTCTTAAGTTTTTAACATGAATTTTTAAAACTACATTTACAATTCAAACCCCCTTCCATATAAATCGACATTGTTACTTCAAATGTTTCATCAAAGTCGATCTCTTCTTCTTGATTGTATCCTTGAGCAACCAACCTTGCCTTGTTTCGAACAACTATATCATTCTCATCTAGTTTATTCTTAAACACCTATTTGGTACCAATGATGTGTTTATTGCCAAGATTACGAACAAGTTCCCACACTTTGTTTCTTTCAAACTGATTTAGTTATTCTTGCATGGCAAGTATCTATTGATCATCCTTAAGTGTTTCACCAATCTTGGAAGGTTCTATTTGAGAGACAAATGTCATATTTAAACAAGCATCTTGGAGTTTGAGCCTTGTAGTAAATCCTTTGTTGATATCACCTATAATGTTGTCAATAGGGTGATCTCTATGGGTTCTCCATTCCTTAGGGAGATCATTATGTTGATCTTGCTGCTCAATACTGACTTCATTATCTTGACTTGGTTGATCAACTTGATTGTTTTTGCTTATATCATCACCTATAAAATCAACATCATCACAAAAGACAATATTATCCTCTTTCAAGGGGTTAGATTCATCAAATGATACATACATAAATTCTTCAACTAACAAAGTTCTCTTATTGAAAATTCTAAAAGCTTTAATAGATAATGAGTAACCAATCAAGATACCTTCATCGGCTTTCTCATCGAATTTTCCAAGATTTTCTTTACCATTATTCAACACAAAACATTTACATACAAAAATGTGACAGTGAGAGATATTGAGCTTTCTATCTTTGTAGAGTTCATATGGAGTCTTCTTTAGGATTGGTCGAATTATTACTCGGTTGGATATATAACAAACTGTACTTAAACATCTGTCCAAAAGTATTTTGGTAAACTTGAGTCGCTTAGCATGGTCCTTGCAAGTTCTACCGATGATCTATTCTTTCTCTCAACAACTCTATTTTTTTGAGGTGTTATTGGTGCAGAAAATTTATGGAAGATTTCATTTCTTCACAATATAATACAAAAGAAGCATTTTGAAATTCTCTTCCATGATCACTTCTTATTGATACAATTTTGGTTGCTTGTTCATTTTGGACTAGTTTGACATAATTTTTAAATGCTTTAAAGCTTAATTTTTATTTGCCAAAAATAAAGTCCAAGTGAACCTTGAGTAATCATCAACAATTACTAGTCCATATGAATTTCCACCAAGACGTTTAGTTCTTGATGAACCAAACAAGTTCATATGTATCAATTGAAGTGGTCTTGAAGTTTATACAATATTCTTGGGTTTGAAGGAAACATTAGTTTGCATACCCTTTTGACAAGCATCACATAATTTGTCCTTAATGAATTTTATCTTTGGTAAGACTACAACAAGTTCATGCTTGACTAACTTGTTTAAATGATCCATATGGATATGTACAAATCTTTTATGCCATAGCCATGCATCATTGTTGTCACTTACCATAAGACATTTCATTTTCAAGGATAATCATCAAGATTAATTATAAAAATATTTTTAAAACACTAACCAACAAACTAGATTTCATTTGATACCTCATTTGGGATAATTCACTCATCTTTGTTGAAAGTTATTTTGTACCCCTTGTCACAAAGCTGGCTAATGCTAATAAGATTGTGCTCTGATCCTTCAACATATAGAACATCTTCAATTGAAGGAGATGGGGCTGCACCAACATTTCCAATGCCCGGAATTTTACCCTTGTTGACCCACACGTAATACCCATTTGGAACACTAAAATTCCTAAAATGACAAACATTAGGTGTGTGGCCATTTAGACCACAATAAAAGGATGAAGGAGTAGATTTACTTCTATATCTAGGTATATGAGATTTCTTTTGAATAAATTTCTTCTTATATTAATGATGATCTTTTTGCATAATTATAACTTTCTCTATGTTTGATTGGTCACTTGCCTTAACAAAGATGGTTTTATTTATACTTGGTTTATCAAATTTTGAGTAACCAAGAACACTCTTATCATTGGAATATCTTTGCATATTAAGAACGTTTTCCAATCCAACTTGTCCCTTTTCATATCTTTCAATGACTCTATTTAATTGGAAAATTTTAAAAGAAAGAGAATCACACTTATTGCATGTAAAATTCTATTTTAGTTTTTATGAATCTTTTTCCATAGTGTCAATTTTCTCTTTAAGAGATGAAATTTGTTTATTTTGAATTGACACTATTTTGTACAGCTTTTTACATTCCATGAGTAATTCTTTTGTTGTATTTTGAGCATCATTACACTCAATAATTAATTCATTATTACTATCTTTATTATGAGAAGAGTCTTTGTTACTAACCTCTTCTTCTTTATCGGATTGGTGTGATGCCATCAAAGCAACATTTTCACATTTGTCACATTCCAAATCCGAAGATGAACCGACTTCATTGTCCTTCCATGCTATATAAGCCTTTTTGAATTCTTTCTTCTTGAGAGCATTTTTCTTGACGATAGTTTTTATGTGTCCTTGCTTGTCACACTCAAAACAAGTGAAGTTGACTTGTAGTGGAAACATCCTTTTTCTTGAAAGTTTTCCTTTTAAAAGTTTTATCGCTTTTAAGGAACTTACCAAATTTCTTTACTAAGAAGGTGATGTTTTCATCTCCATCTGAATTCTCATAATTGATTTGCTCTTTTGACTCTACTTTTAAGGCAAATTTTTTTGGCTTCTTTTCTTAACTATCATTCTTTTCTAGCCTTTCAAGTTCAATTTCATGTTCTTGAAGTTTTCCAAAAAGTGAAGAAAGAGACATCTTTGATAGACTTTTCTTTTCAGAAATTGTCGTTACTTTAGGTTGTCAAGCCCTTGTTAATGATCTTAGAACTTTAATATTCAATTCATCATTAGTGAAGATTTTCCCAAGTGCCGTCAAGTGGTTAGTCAGATGAGAAAATCTTTTCTGCAAGTCCAGAATAGATTTTTCGGGTTACATTCGAAACAGTTCATATTCTTGAGATAATGTATTGGGTTTAGAACGTTTTACCTCAATAGTTCCTTCATGAGTTACTTCAAGAATATCCCATATTTCTTTGGCAGTTTTGCAGTGAGGCACGTGAAATAATTCATCAATTCCAAGTGTCGATTGTCGATGACTGTTTTTGGAATATAGGGATCATTTTCTACTGCATCCCAAATATCATCTCCTTGTGCCTCAAGATATGCCTGCATGTGTATCTTCCAGAAGTCATAGTGTTCTCCAACGAAGCAAGGTGGTTTATTGCTACTACCACCATCTCTAAAAATTGGTTGTGCGGAAGCCATGAATAAGGATCGAAGAGCAAATTACCAAAATTTGCTCTGATACCAATTGTTAGTACAGAGACGCACCTAAGATATGGGGGGGTGAGTTAGGTGTTATCAAATTTCCTGGTTTTTAGAGACTTAGTGGATTATTTTTTTGGTTAGGATAGGATTAGTGTATGAAAAATATAAATGGCAGAAAAATAAAGAACACAACAGTTTACCCTTGTTCCCCATACAACCAAGGGTACATCAAGTCCTCTTGCACACCAAAAGAGATTTTCTCCCTATTTGTTAGAATAAGTACAAGTCTAACTCTAAGACTTCGGTAACAAACTTCTAACAATCACCCTAAAAAAGAACATTATCTTAGTTTACATCACTTGAAGAAAGAACACTACTTTCCTCAATTTACACAATAACTTGAATGATTTACAACAATGACTTTGACTGAAATCAAAAGTGTATAACAATTGAGTACACTGATAACAGTCTAATATAATTTCAAGTACAATAGAGAACCTTTCTCAATGATATGACAATGTAAAATCCGTACTTGAAATATGAAACTAAGACTTTGAATAAATCAAAATATTTCAGAATGTTTGTTCAAAGTTGTTCTAAGATTGATGTTAAGATGTTGAAAAGATTAGTTCGTCAAATATGAAGCTATTAAGTATTTATATTCTTTAGACATTACTTCATATCAGTGACAATCGTTCCTAGAAGTTTGATGAACATATGCAATGATCCAAGTTAAATCTGAATTGAAAAATTGCGTTGTTTCACAGTTGTATTTGACTACAACAAGAGTATAGTCGAATACACCTCTTGTAATGTTTTATTTGAATTTTAAAGCTTGTATTCGAATACATATTCGAATACAAATGAGTGAATTTTGCAATTGACTTGATTTTGTATACGACTATACTATGTTGTAGTCGAATACAAAAGTGCAGTTTTAGCTAATGACTTAGCATTTGTATTCAGCTACACCATCTCATAGTCGAATACAAAAGTTCAGTTTTAGCTACTGACTTAGCATTTCTATTCGGCTACACCATCTCGTAGTCGAATACATATATTCAGTTTTAGCTACTGATTTGAGTTTGTATTCGACTACAATATGTTGTAGTCGAATACAACTTAAATTTTTGTTAAAAACTTGATTTTCAATAATTGTTCATGCATTTTGACACTTTGAATTTTTTTTTAATGCGTATGCTAAAATGGAAGATTCTCATGTACATTTGAAATATAATAATATTAGATTGCATCATGTACAAGAATATTTCTTATAGAGATATATAGACAGTAAAAAATATTTATAGAGTTAGTGAATATGAATTAAATTCTTGTTATAATTTTTGTATATTATTTCTATAAATCAATATATTAACGATATTTTTATGAATCAAAAGAACTATTTGTTAATTTTTATATTTTAAGAAAAACTATTTCATAAGAAAAATATAATTTTTCTATAAGCATAACACTAAGTTTTAATATTTTATTGTACAAATATTTAATAATCACTATTTTGAGTAATAATTCACAAAAATTAATTTTTTTTTATTTTATTAACATTTTTGATAAATAATATTTATTTATTATAATTAAAATATAAATCATAAGAAATAGTATTATAAAAAACTTCATTTAGCTTTAATATAAAAACTAAGTGTCCGATTTAGATCAAATTAATTTATGTACAGTTGAAATTCCCTAAAAATTAAATAAAATCTCCTTAAAAGAACAAAAAAAGGTGAAAATATAATTTACCCTACACGTGCTCATATTTACGATTTTCACCAACACCATCATATTCGAAGCAATAAACACACCACTTTGTTTCTGACACTCTTCTCAAAACAACACAAAACAGAAACGCAGAATCTTCACAAAACAAAAATTAGGGTTTCGCATCGCGGTGATGGCACTGTACGGCCGAGTTAGATCAGGGATCTCTATCTGCAACAAATTAGGGCTTATTACTTCTCAGAGATCCATTCTTCAACGCTCCCTCATCGCCCCTTCCATTTCGCAGGTGAATAAACAATTCTCAATTACAATCTCTTATCCAATACTATGTATTTTTCCTTTGATTTCATGTCGATTCGATAAATCAATGTTCGATAAATTCATAGATCGTTGATGTTTTGAAATTTACATTTTCTTAACCTAGTAATCAAATGGGTTAGACTTAGAGCTTGATCTTTTCACTAAATTATAAATTTTTATGTACGGTAATTTGAGAAATTACCCCTTTATGCAAATATGTATTAAATTGTTCATCCACTTTTTGTTGTGAAAATGTTTTCTCCACGACAATTTTTTATAATTTTTTTCTTAATTTTTTATGAGTGGTTGGGTGAGAAATGACCCCTTTTATGCACATAACGTACTAAGTTGATAATCTGTTTTTGTTGGGTAATTGTTTTCTCCATTTTTTTGTTTTTTGTTGTTGCTTTAACACATGTGATGGAAGTGTAAGAACTTGCATTCACATATGTGTTGACTGTTTTGAAGTTTCAGGAGTGATTTTTGTACACTTGATTCAGTTCTCTGAGTCATATTTCAGTTTTTCATGTTTTTGGCTGCAATTGTTTTTTTTTCTCTTTGTTGGGGCATAATTTGTTTCCTTCTCATCTTATGCTTGTACAGGCTTCCAGAAATTATGCTAACATACCAGGGCAAAAGGAAACCAAAATTAAGGTAATCAAATATATTGGTATTGATGTGCACAGTCTTGTCTGTGATTAGCAGAATAAGTAAGGAAAATATAGAAAAATAAGCGTGTAAGTACATTTAATTGAATACAACTGCAAGAACTCATTCAATAATTTTTTTTTTGGAAAAATTGGGTTCAATAGTTGTTTACAGATTTTTTTCTTTTTAATATATTGTATTTTATTTAGATCAGATTGAATGATTGTTAATTTTATTTATCATTTATTATTATTGATTGTTTGATTTATTTTTCCGTTGGTCTTATTGATTTTGCATTGCTGCTTTAGGTCCCCATCGCTATGTTTGGAGGTTCAGGAAACTATGCCTCTGCTTTGTATATTGCAGCAGTGAAAGCTAAAGCAGTGGAAAAGGTTGATTCTGAGCTTCTTCAATTTGTTGAGGCGGTAAAGGGTAGTGCGATAACCTCACAGTTTATAAAGGACATATCTGTGGCCAAGGATATCAGAGTAAAGGCCATCCAGGAGATTTGCGACCAAGCTAAGTTTTCAGATGTTACAAAGAACTTCCTTGGTATGATAGGTTTTCTTATTATAGTATTGTTTTATTTATCTTTTCAATTATGTTCTTAAAGTAAGTTTAAATTATTTAGTTTTTATGATTTAATAAGCTCGAGTCACAAATTATAACATTTTAGTTTTCTTCAATGCAAAATGAAATTTCGCGTCAATGATGTTAGTAGCATATACCTAATTTAAATTGCAAATTTATTCACATTTAGTTTTATTTTCCCTAGACTAAATATTTTTGCAGTTATTGTATATTTGGCTGTGGTAGAATGATCACAGTTCAATGGTAATTATAAGTGTATATTATGGGATGGGATGAGTAAAGTGTTTATGCATTTTGAGCTCCTTTAGTTCATTGTTTATTATTGTTATACAACAAAAAATCCTTCAAAAAAATTGGTGAATTTATGTT
>NC_021164.2:25399404-25406328 GCF_000331145.2 Cicer arietinum | reverse complement strand
TTAAAGAAACTTAATGAGTGTGTTATTAATTTATTATCCTAACTTGGATGGGTTAACACTTCCATTGAACTTCTCAATTAAATTTCTTCTAAGAATTCCTTGTTTTTTTTTCCAACTTAGTAGTTGGATACCTGGATCAACAGTCAACACTAGTTTTACTTATTTAAGATGTATTACTGGAATGTTAACCTTTTTTGGGTTGATTTCTAGACACATTATTACACAAGATTCAATCTAAAGTAGCAAATGTTTTTGTTTTGATATTTAATCCACTGGAATGACACATGTGAATTTCTTGCTGTCTTTAGAACATCAATCCTGAAATGGCTGTGAATGAATATTTACTCATAAGTCATAGCCTCTGTTACATAGCATTGTGCTACATCTCTTTATCCATTTGTTAACCTTTCCACTTGAAATTTCCCTCTGTTTCATTTATATGCCGTTATTTGGTCATGTTATGTGAGTTCTAAATTATAACAACATATGAAGGGTTTGAAGAAATCATCTAAACCCTCCAAAATACTCCTCCAATACATTTTTTGATTTCCTCTAAATTATGGGATTTTGTATTATGAAGACAAAATAGACTCCCAAAACCCTCCCTTTCTTCCACTTCATCCTTCCTTTTTTCCCCAGCCCTCCCTTCCCCTCCCAAACAGACCCAAGCTACAGTTTGGCATTGGTTTTGTCTCATTTGTGGTTTTGCACTGGTTGTGTTTCAGTTGCTGTTTGATATTGGTTTTGCCTTAGTTGTGGTTTGGCACTGGCCACTGGTTTTGTCTTGGTTCTTGTTTGGCCCCACTTTTGTCTCTGTTGTAGTTTTGCATCAGTTTTGTTTCATATATAGTTTGTCACAATGTCACTGGTTTTTGTCTCAATTGCAGTTTATTAGTTTTCTTTTTTCATGATTGCTGTCTGGCCTTAGCTTTTATTCCAGCTGCAACCAAATGTATCTGGCCCCAGCAATCTTCAGTATCAAACTATATTATTTGGTTATTTTTCTCTTTCAAAGGGTATGCGATGAGAACTTAATAAGCTTTAGTTTCTGGGGAAATATGAGAAGATATGGAAAATGTAGTATAAAAATTTGATATATCATAGTGTTCCTTACATTATCTCATAGGATTAGTTTATCTTAGTTTCCATATTTCTTTGTTGTTATTATTATTATTTGTTTCCCTATTTAATTAGGGTTTTGAGTTTTGTATTAGCATATAAAGGTTGGTGTTTAATATATTTTTGGAGTAAATATCCAATTTCTCAAAGTTTTAGCATTGTATTAACCTAGTCCTTCACATCACCAATATTTCAAAGTAATATCTGAAATTGCAAAATATCAATCATGTCCGTCCGTTGTGTTTGTCCCTCTGTTGGTATTTGTAGGGATTATAATGACATTTAGTTGGTAATGTCAAGAATGAATTTTAAACTAAGTGAATAATGTCACAGATGCATTCAAGAATAGATCTTTTGACAGAGGGACAAACTTGATTAATATTTTGCAATTGTAGTGATTAGTTTGCAATATTGATAATATGAGGGACTGGGTTGATATGATCTGAATAGTTACTTGATTTTTTGTATCAAATCTAAATCATCAATAATACCTTATCATATTCATAATTAGTTCTGTTGTTATTCTTTTTCTTTCCTATTTATCTAAAACCCTGTAACTTTAATGTGTTGATTTATTTATTTATTGTGAAGTTATCGTTGCTGAGAATGGGAGGCTTAAAAACATAGACACCATTGCAAAGAGGTTTGCGGAATTGACAATGGCACATAGGGGAGAAGTCAAAGCAACTGTGACCACTGTCTTTGTAAGTGCTACTTCTTTGATGGCTAGTTTATGTATAAAATTAGTGCATCATATCAAATATTTGTACTCTTTATTGGAGAATTTATTTCTGTAGTTTTGCAAAAGGAATATTGCATTTGATATTGTGATGCACTGATGCTAATTAACTATGGTAGACATAATACTTACTTATCTTCTGTTCTTTTATTATTAATGAAGACTTGGAAAGTCACTATTCCATATGTATAATTTGTCAGAATATTTCAGAAAAATCCTTATCTCAATCAAATTATCATTCAAAATAATCCATTGAAGTTTGTGTATATAAATGTAATTAGAAATTAATTTTTAATCTTATTGCCATAACTGGTTTATCTCTCCACCATTCTGACTATTCTATCTTAACCTTCAGTTTCTTCAATTACTCTACACATTCTCACTATATATCATCACAACCTTCAGTTTCTTTTTACTGATCATGCATCCATTCAATGACTTTCAATCTTGACTAGTCAAGTATGACTATATAGCCACGATTTATACCGCTTTCACTCGTAAAAAAGCTCTCTCCTAGATATATTCCCTATATATATATATATAATTTTTCTTTATTGCTGTAAAACTACTGCTGCATGTTTTCTAGTGTAAGGTGTCTAGAAGTTCACTCTCATTTCAATGCTTTTGGGATTCATTTTAGCATGGACATATGATAGACTGATTGGATATGTGATATAATGTCATCAGATCAAACAACAGAGTACATAATTTCTTCAATACCTAACTTTTTATATTTTTTGTACCAGCCTCTTCCCCCTGAAGAGGAGAACGCATTGAAGCAGACTGTTCAGGAAATCTTAGGTTCTGGGGCAAAGGTTAAGCTTGAACAGAAGGTATTAACGTGGCATCTTTTCTTCCATGTTTTCCCTTATACATATATGCATACGTACATACCTACCTATCATCATAGACGATCAAGATTTTCTTTACCCAAATCATTGTTGTCGAATAGCAGATATTGCAACGCCATAGCATAGCAAAATTTTAACTAACTGTTATAGTTCCGCAATATGTGATTTATAGCTTTGCTATAGCACTGTAACATACTATAATTTGAACCAACTTCTATTTTGTGATTGATAACATTGACTCAAATCTAATCAATATTAGCTCCTCTTATCTCACTCTCACTTTATATATGTACATGTATCCACACACCTCTTCTAAGTTCAAGTTTAACATTTTGGTTTTTGATTTTTAGATTGACCCAAGCATACTTGGTGGTCTAGTGCTGGAATTCAGCCAAAAGGTCTTTGATATGTCTATCAGGAGTAGGGCACAACAGATGGAAAGGATCCTCCGAGAACCTGTTAATATTTCCATCTAGAAGACATCAATTTTCTCCTGACAATCTGTGTCGTCGTCATTTAATGAAAGAAATGTTACATTATTGTTTATTATAAATTGTTTGAATGTGGATTTGAATGGGATGGAATATGCCATCATTTTGCAAATAAAAAGCTACATTTTCCAACTTTTTGTTTTAGTTGTCGTTTCATGTGTCTGAATATATATTTTTATTTGGCTTGTTGAGATCTCAATTGGCTGCTGTTGTCAGTTAATCTTAAGTTCATGCTAAGGATTGTGAAATTTCAACACAGTTTGAGTTACCCAGAGTTTGACATCATGATTCCTTGGATGTGTTAAATGTATCAAATTCCTTATATTTGTTGTAATAACATAATGTTGAGCATGCCTGATACTACTAGATGATCAATCATTGAGAGCTTTAATCCCATGGATCTGTTCAGTATCAAACTATATGTTGCCAGAATGGTTAATGATGGATGCCTTTTTTTTTTTATCTCTTCTTTTGTTTGATGCATCATTACTAGGAATGGTACTCTTTATTTCTCATTCTCCCATTTTATCTTTTTCGAGAGTCTTGGGAATATTAATATATGATATTATAACATCAAATGTTCTAAATTTTTTAAATTTGAATATGATAGGGTGACAAAAAAAAAAAGACTGGGTTTGAATATCTTTTATGCACTCAAAATTACTTTAAAATTTTATGCGATTGCTCATCCCTCTCCAAAATATACTAAAAATGAACACATTTAGAGACGGAAGTTAGAGTCTAGTAAAAAAACGAAAAAAATGAACACATTTAGAGTTAGATGAGTATCACCTAAATTTTAATAATGGAAAAGAGAAATAGAGACTAATTGGAGAGGGTTCATTTCCACATTTCTGTTATAGACTGTGTCCTACACGGGTTAAGCAAATCACACCGAGCGTTTTGCCATATCAAAACTATGGTCTACCTCTACATAGTTGAATTTCATGTAAATGAAATGCATTCAATAAAACTAGTAAAATTTTGTTTTGGGAATCACCACTTTAGCAACTCATTTATGTTTTCATTTCTCAATTGTTTTCTTGCAAGTTTTTATTGCAAACCTGTTTGTTATTTTCAGTGTTTTTAAATATTTGTACAACAAATAATTAATATTTGTACAACAAATAATTAATAAAAAAGATATTGAATAGTAAACATTCTCTTAAACTGAATAAATTAAAACTTATGTGCTCACAGTAAAAGGTATTGAATAGTAAACATTCTCTTACAGTAAAATATAACGGGGATGGTGCTTAAGGCTAGTTATTGCAGAATTATGGCCTATTTCTATGTAATTTCTCTATCCTCATGGCAGTGGGTCTGGTTTGGATAATTTTTTTTATATGGAACAATTTTTTGTTGTTGTATAAGCCAAACAAAAGAGCGAACTTCTTTTCTTTGACTAATCTGGAGATATATTTTACACGTCAAATTAGTTAATTTGAAATTGTATTTTGAATTGAACCATGGACAAAAGACTCCAATTCTTGAACTTTACCAACTAAGCTAACTTACAACAATAAATAAATCTGTAACATAATTAATAATATCATAAAATATTTAGTTTGGAGTTTTTTTTTGCTTTGTTAAGTAAACTTTTTTTTTAGGCCTAAAGCCTTAGTTTTAGTGGAACAATTTTGAGGCCAAAAGCCTTAGTTTTTTTTTCATATGGAACAATTTAAAGCGAATTTCTTTTCTTATCCCAACATCTTCTTAAAAACATATAAGTTTTGTCTGAATTGACTAATCCAGAGGTATATTTTACACGTCAAATTAGCTAATTTGGATGTATTTTGATTTGAACCATGGACAAAAGACTATTCTTGAACTTTACCAACTAAGCTAACGTACAACAATAAATAAACTTGTAACATAAGAAATAATATCATAAACTATTTAGTTTGGAGGCCATTTTTGCTTTGTTAAGTAAACATTTTTTTTGAGGTCTAAAGCCTTAGTTTTAGTGGCTTGGCCCTTGAGCCAGCCTTGAAGGTGGAAGTAGGACCTTTGGAGTGTGTTCCAAGGGGTATCCAATTATGTGAATGAAGGAGAACACACTCAAACTGAAACCCGCACGCGTGTATTGCCGCCGTTCAGTTGAGTTTGGGCTAAGTGGTGTATTTTTTTTTTTTGAAATTCAAAAAAATTCATATTCCTTTTTAATGTGTCTCGGTTCTTTTCTCCTATTTCGTAGGTCTGTTACTGTAACACCCCGTTTTTCAAAGCGAGGGTGTATTTTTTTTTTCAAAAGAAATTAAACTAAAACAGAGAAATAAATAAGGAAATGCCTTTGGATAAATAATTGAGTCATTATAATTTACAAGCAATGGAAAAGTTTCTCCAAATATAAATCCAAAGCATTTACACAACAACAAATGGTACATGGAACCCATTCAAATAAGATGTCAAACTGACAATATTAGTATAAGTACAGTTTTCCAAATCAAAATACTCCAACCCAAAAAGTAGGACGTCTAGTCCCTATACATCAACCTAATCTGATCATCCTACCAAAAACTATACACCCTGAGTGATCTCCACGCGCCCCGTGAGATCCTCCTAACGTAGCTGCAGTCAAGCGTTCCCATCTCCATTCCCGTCCGTAGGGTACGAACCGGTAGGATCGTCCTGACTCTCATCTGAGGGCAAAGCCCAGATTTCCACAATAATTGTAAAGGTCACCAACCGAAAATAACAGTTAACACATAACATTTAAGTTTTAAATGCACAAAATAACCTTTCAACTAAGCATGCACCTTAAAAGGATTTTCCATATGCTAAAAGTTCATATAATGCTTGCCAATTAACAATGAACTCAAAATGAAGTTCTCAAACCATCAAGTAATACATAACTGACCAAAGCATTGATAAATCAATTGAGCAATCGATTATCTAACTCAAAATAAGGACTTCTATTGAGCCAATCGATTGCCAAATCGATTTGGTCAGTTCTGCTGAGTTTCTGCATTACCAAATCGATTTCTAAGTCGATTTCGTCAGTTTTGCTGAGTGCCTGTGTTGCCAAATCGATTTCCAAATCGATTTTGACAGTTTTGCTGAGTTCCTGCCTCTCTGCCAATCGATTTCCAAATCGATTTCTTAAAAGATTTTGAAAGACATATTTATACAATCGATTGGCAAATCGATTAGGTTAAAATAGTGAACTTCCTGCAACTCATCCAATCGATTGGGAAATCGATTTCCCTGATCGTTTTTCCAAAAATTCATGCATTAACTCAAGTCATTCCTAATCAAGTTCACAACCTAACACTTAGCAATTCCTACACGATTACCACGGCAATTGGGATCTCGATTTTCGAAATAGTTTTACAATCCATCACACTCACACACGATAATCAATACATAACACTTAACAATTCCAACACAATTACCACAACAATTCCAATTCAAACCACTCAATCATATACTTAATTCAAACACGACTCGTGTGCCAAGCACCCTAATGCAATGCGTATATGCCAAAATGCATGGACTTGGAATTCCAAACCAAAATCCTCCTCGAAGGGCCGTAAATCATAATTGTACCGCCTATCGCAGGCCAAAGTACCAATTACCGAGGTGCCACCTATCACGGGTCAGCACGATTTACTAAAATGCGTAAATCATAAACGTACCACCTATCACGGGTCAGTACTGTTTACCGAGGTGCCACCTATCACGGGTCAGCACGATTTACCAAAACACACATAAGTAAACGAGA
>NC_021164.2:25389358-25390376 GCF_000331145.2 Cicer arietinum | reverse complement strand
ATGCACACCCATAACTCATATAACGGGGTGCATATTACAGCGCTTTTTGTGAAGAAGCGCTGTAAAATGTGCATAACAAGCGCGCGTTGTATTTACATGTTTTATAGCGCTTTTATAAAAGCGCTGTTGTATCATTTACAGCGCTCGTTTCCACAGCGCTTATTTTTTTGAAAAAGCGATGTAAATGGCTTAAAAAAAGCGCTGTAAAAGCCGTTTTTTCGCGTAGTGATTTTATGACAATTCATGGTATTTCTTGGCATACGTAGTGCCATTCTTAATACTCGTTTAACTTAAACGATTTTCTCAAACACACATTAAGTAAACCGAGATATTAAAAGATTTCCTATTTTTAATACTCGTTTAACTCTAATGGTTTTCAAATTTCACAACAAAACTAACTCAAAACATATTATCAAATTCAATTCACAATCCACACCAAAACACATCAAATTTCCTCGGTATTAACTTAGAACACGTCAAATACGACGAACACAAATCAACACAACATAACACTCAAACACATCAAATTTCATTTACCCATAATCATACACAAATGAGTTAAGTTCATTTTCTACGAAACACCCATCAATATCGTCAAGACCTAACTCTAAGACTTTACCCACAGAACCTTAGATTCATCTTCCCTAAATCAATACATTCAACCCTAACAAATTCCTTTCCACACAACTACAGAAAAGTCCCTAAATGCAAACTAAAAGTTTGGAAGGAGCCCTTACCATAACGTTAGCTTTAACGTGCGTCTCCGGTACCGCGAGTAAATCCGGTAAAATCTCCGCTCGCGACGTCGCTTTCAAGTTAATCCACTAGCACTGTAGTGTGGTGGTGAGCAACTTTCCCTTCTATCTCTTCGAGAAATGAAGCTTAGATCTAGATGAAACGGGGAGGTTTGTGTTTGACGGTTTTAGAAACCCTAACACCGTTTTTCTTCGTTTTCGAATCAAAGAGGAAGTATGAAGTTGAGAAATCTTCTCTTTCACACTCACCAAACCTTGGGTTT
>NC_021164.2:25386332-25388360 GCF_000331145.2 Cicer arietinum | reverse complement strand
CACACACACATACATACATATATGTATATATATATATATATATATATATATATATATATATATATATATTAATTGTAACTTAACAAATATCTATATATTTATTAAAATTACCATTTCACCCGTAACCCATTAAATTCCTCGTAAAAGATTCACCGCAGTTAATTTAATTTATTTAACGACGAGTAATTCTAATCGGCATCGAAATATCTTTCGATCATATAAACTCCAAAATATTATAAACTTTGGCTAAAAAGCCTCCGAGCCAAAATCCAAAATACACAAAAATACATAATGTATACTTTAAAATTATGGGTCTTACAGTTACAGACTGTCTGTGTCGTTTTTTGTGAACTAGTCAACACCGCTTGCATGATTTTTGCTCCAGTACGCTGCGGATTTTCTCTATAAATAGAGGACTTCGTTCACTTTAGAAAATGCACCACTACTCGAAGCATTTCCGAGTTTTTCCTTTTCTCCCTCTTCTATTGAGCCCCTTTTTCTTTCTATCCCTTTACCGAAAAATTTCCCCGTAAAAATTCTGAGTGGTCGCAGTATCATACTTATGAGTGTCCATAATAGCCATATTTATGGTGTAATTCTAGAACGATTTTCTAAAGTACAGTAGAACACCGATGTAGTTTGTAATTGAGCTGTTTTATTGTGGGGACGTCATGGTTCATAATCTGCTTGTACAATTTTGGATAGTGCCGTGAAATGTTTTAAAGAGAGCGTCCTAGTACACGACTCAACCAAGTAAAATCTTTGGTGGCTGAAACGTTATTTTAAAAAATTACTTTTTGATTCGAAAACAAATATTTTATGATGTTTCATTATGCCATGTCTATCAAAGAGAATACTTGTTTTGGCTCAACTATTTCTAATATCAACAAACCGTTTCAGTTTGAGGGATGTTACTTCAAACTATGGCAACAAAATACATTGTTTTTTCTTAACTACGAAAAAAGGTTTCCAACATTTTGATAGATAACATTCAATTGGTTCCAAAAACTGTCGAACTAATAGTAAAGGATAAAAAAAAACTACAGAATTAACCTAATGGGAGACAAATGATTACCTCTGTAAGAATTGTCTTTTTAATGGGTTTACTGATGATTTGTATGATTATCATAGTACGAACAACACTCAGAGAAGTTTAGGATGCTATGAAGAAGAAATATGAACTGAGGAGGCTGGTGCTAAGAAGTATGTTTTGAGCCGCTACCTCAAATACCATATGACTAATAACCAATACATGGAGGCAAAATCCCATGAAATTCAGAAGATAGCTCACGAAATCTCACTGAAGCTATGACTTTAGATGAACAATTTCAAGTAGCCCTGCTTGGAAGAATTTTAAAAATTCTCTCAGGTACAAAACAAAAGAAGTTTGACTAGAAAGTCTAATAACCTGTGCAACATTCCTCTTTAATATTAAATAATTGGTAGTAATTATTTTTATGTTACTTATTAGTTTAAAATTATAATTTGTGGAAGAAAAAAAATTTAGACTCCTAAGGAAAAACAAAAAAAGAAGCCCAATTTTACCAAGTCAACACCACTCTTCCCCTCATTAATGAAAAAAAAAGTGGCTAGTTTGACAAAGTCAACACCACTCATTCCCTCTTCAATTCACTTGCACCACACACACTATAACAAAGTCAAGAGAAAAAGAAAATAAAAGGGACTTAGAGGGAGAAGAGAGCAATGGTGAGAGAGAGAAGAAGAGAAAGAGAAAGGAGAAAAATCATTGGCAAATCAAGAAGAAGAGAAAGGAAGAATGTATATTTCTCACATGATTGAGTGATATAACACGCACACACACACCCACACACACACAAAGATATATATATATATATATATCACACATTTAACCATGCAAATTCTTATGATTTTAAGTAATATAATATAAAACATCACTCAATCATATATATATATATATATATATGATTGAGTGATGTTTTATATTATATTACTTAAAATCATAAGAATTTGCATGGTTAAATGTGTGATATATATATATATATATAT
>NC_021164.2:25377487-25386164 GCF_000331145.2 Cicer arietinum | reverse complement strand
TATATATATGTATACTTATATATTTAATAGATGTATGAATAAGGGAAAAAGTATATGATTCAGTCTAGCTAAAATAATTCTTCTTCTATAGATTACAAAAATGAGGGTAAATGGGACACCACTTACGAACTTAATTATGTTCAATCGTACCAAAATAAAGTTACTAACAAGAAGAGCATTGGTAAAACTAATGCAGTCTTTATGACATGTTTGTTCGATATAGTTTAAGTCATGTTTTCTATGACCGTGCTATGTTCAATACATAGACAACTGTTGAAGATAAAAAAGTGTTGTTGGAAGATACTCACACCACTAATGTTGTTGGTATTCGAGACGTATATTTACAACCCACATATAGAAATATTTTGATTTTAAAAGATGTGATGTACACAATAATAAGGTAGGATTTACTCATTCTACAGGGACAAATTTGTACACTATTACTAAAAATAGTATTTTTATTGAAAAGTGGCACATCACTGATTCTATGTTTAAGATGAATGTTGAAACTAATAAAATATTTCTTTCTATTTACATGTTGTGTGGTTTTAATATTTAACATGCTAGACTTTGTCATGTGAACACACATGTGATTTTAAACTTGAGTATCTTAGATTTAATTCAAAAGTGATCATAAAGGATTTAGAAAAATGTGATTTTTGCAGTCAGGCTAAAATAACCAAAATTTCACATAAATTAGTAGTTAGAGAGAATCTGAGCATTTAGACTTAATACACTCTTACATATGTGAACTTGGTAGACTTTTAACTATAAATGGGCAATGACATTTTATCACTTTTATTGACGATTGTTCTGATTATACTTTTGTATATCTTATGAAAAATAAAAGTTAAACGCTTGATGTAACACCCCGTTTTTCAAAGCGAGTGTATATTTTTTTTTTTTTAAAAGTAATTAAGACAAACAAGGAATTAAATCAGGAAATGCCTTTGGATAAATAATTGAGTCATTATAATTTACAAGCAGCGGAAAAGTTCCTCCAATTATAAATCCCAAAACATTTACACAACAATAAATGGTACATGGAACCCATTCGAATAAGATGTCAAACTGACAAAATTAGTATAAGTACAGTTTTCCAAACTAAAAATACTCCAATCCAAAAAGAAGGACACCTAGTCCCTATACATCATCCTAATCTGATCATCCTACCAAAAAGCTATACACCCTGAGTGATCTCCACGCGCCCCGTGAGATCCTCCTAACGTAACTGCAGTCAAGCGTTCCCATCTCCATTCCCGTCCGTAGGGTACGAACCGGTAGGACCGTCCTGACTCTCATCTGAGGGCAAAGCCCAGATTTCCACAATAATTGTAAAGGGTCACCAACCAAAAAAAATAACAGTTAACACATAACAAGCTCAAAACAACTTTTTAACTAAGCATGCATCTTAACAGGATTTTCCATGTGCGAAAAGTTCATACAGTACATTGCCAATGAAAATGAAGGTAAAATGCAGTTCTCGATCTCCTAATTAACACATGATAAAACAAAACATGGATAGATTCATGAGCAATTAATCATACAACTAAAAATGAGGATTTTCACTGAGCCAATCGATTGGGCAATCGATTGGGGTGAAGATTTTTAATGAAAACAGAATCCTGGGCTGAATTCAATCGATTGGTAAATCGATTGATTGGTTCCTGAGCCCCTGGTTTCGAGCCAATCGATTTCCTAATCGATTTGGTGAGGGATTCTTAATGAAAACAGAATCCTGGGCTGAATTCAATCGATTGGTAAATCGATTGATTGGTTCCTGAGCCCCTGACTTAAGGCCTAATCGATTGGGCAATCGATTTCTTAACTGATTCCTTTGAAAATTGTTTTCGAAATCGATTGGCTAATCGATTTTGTGAATTGGCCAAGTCCCTGTTTACCCATCCAATCGATTGGGAAATCGATTTCCCTGATCAGTTTTCCAAAAATTCATGAATTAACCTAAGTCATTCCTAATCAAGTTCACCACTTAACACTTAGCAATTTCTACGCGATTACTACGACACACAAAGGTTCGATAACCATCATACTCACACACAATACACAACACATAGCACTTAACACCTTCATCTCAGTTATCACGATAAATCAAAATTCGAATCACTCAATCATAAACTCAAATCAAACATGACTCGCGTGCCAGGCACCCTAATGCAATGCGTATATGCCAAAATGCATGGACTCGGAATTCCAAACCAAAACCCTCCTCGAAGGGCCGTAAATCATAATTGTACCGCCTATCGCAGGCCAAAGTACCAATTACCGAGGTGCCACCTATCACGGGTCAGCACGATTTACTAAAATGCGTAAATCATAAACGTACCACCTATCACGGGTCAGTACAGTTTACCGAGGTGTCACCTATCACGGGTCAACACGATTTACTAAAAGAAAAAGCGGGAATCGTAAATGTACCACCTATCACGGGTCAGTACAGTTTACCGAGGTGTCACCTATCACGGGTCAACACGATTTACTAAAAGAAAAAGCGGGAATCGTAAACGTACCGCCTATCACAGACCAGTACTGTTTACCTAGGTGCCACCTATCACGGGTCAGCACAATTCACCAAAAATGTAAATCGTAAATGTACCACCTATCACGGGTCAGTACAGTTACCATGGTGTCACCTATCACGGGTCAACACGATTTACTAAAATGTAAATCGCAAACGTACAACCTATCACGGGTCCGTACAGTTTACCAAGGTGTCACCTATCACGGGTCGACACAATTTACCAAATGAAATGCATGAGCATACACAGACTCCATTCACAACAATCGTTAAGCAAATGCAGATATTAAAAGATTCCCCATTTTTAATACCCATTTAACTTAAACGACTTTCAAACAACATTAATTAAATAAGTCATTAAGAGATTCCCCGTTCTTAATACCGATTTAACTTAATGATTTTCAAAACAAAACGTTAAGCAAACAGTCATATTAAGAGATTCCCCATTCTTAATACTCATTTACCGAAACGATTTTCAAAAACGATAGTTAAGTAACCGAGACATTAAGAGATTCCCCATTCTCAACGCCCAGTTAACTTAAGCATTTCCCTCAAATACACATTAAGCAAACCGAGGTATTAAAAGATTCCCCATTTTTAATACTCGTTTAACTCTAATGGTTTTCAAATTCCACAGAAACAAATTCAAACATACTTTCACATTCAAACCATAATTCACAACAACCACACCAATTAACAAACATCAAGTTTCATTTACCCATAATCATACACAATGACATTCAAATTCATTTACCACGAAACATTCATCACTATAAACAAAACCTAACTCTTAGGGTTTTACCCGTAACGCACTAGTTTGGTTTTTCCCCAAATCGACACATTTAACCCTAACAATTTCCTTCCCACACAACTACAGATAAGTCCCTAATGCAAGCTAGAAGTTTGGAAGGAGCCCTTACCTCAAAGTTAGCTTTATCGAGTGTTTCCGGTTCCGCGAGAAATTCCGGTAAAATCTCCGCTCGCAACGCCGCTTCCAAATTAGTGCACTAGCACCGTAGCACGGAGGTGAGCAACTTTCCCTTCTATCTCTTCGAGGAATGAGGTTTGGATCTAGGAGAAACGGAGGGGTTTGTGTTTAGATCTCAAAAACCGTTTTTCTTCGTTTTCGACTCAAAGAGGAAGAGTGGAGTTACGAAAACCTTGGTCTAACCCTCACCCAACCTTGGGTCACTAGCTTTGAAGAAAAGGAAGCAACGAAAACGAGAAATGGAGAAGGATGGAATTTTGGTTTCACGGTTGGTTGTCTGAGGAAGGAGATGGAAAATTGGAATTTCCTTCCTTTCTTTTTCTTTCCTTTGTTTTTCCTTTCTTCCTTTTTCCTTCCTTCCTTTATATACTATTTTCTTTTCCTTTTCCTTCCTTCTAGTTTTCCTTTCTTTTTCCCTCCAAGCAAACATATATATATAAAATAAATATAACTTAACAAATATCTCAAAATCTAGATATTTATTAAATTACCGTTTCACCCGAAACGCCTTAAATTAACCGTAAAGTATTTTCCGCAGTTAAATTCAATTTATTTATCGACGAGAAATTCTAATTGGCATCGAAATATCTTTTTGATTATAAAACTCCAAAATATTATTAACTTTGGCTTAAAAGCCTCCGAGCCAAAATCCAAAATATACCAAAAATACATAAAAGGGTACTTTAAAATTATGGGTCTTACATTACTCCCCCCCTAAAATTAGTTTCGTCCTCGAAACTATGCATCGATAAATAACTCTGGGTGTTGTTCCCTCATCTTGCTCTCCAGTTCCCAAGTCGCATCTCCAGTAATTGGGTTCCAGATCACCTTGACCAACGAAACATCCTTGGTCCTCAACCGCTTAATCTTCCTGTCATCAATTCTCACGGGTGGTACTTCGAACGACAGGTTATCCTTTAGCTGGATTGTGTCTGGTTCGATCACGTGAGATGGATCTGCGAGATATTTCCTCAACTGTGACACATGAAACACGTCATGAATATTGGACAGTATCGGAGGTAATGCAATCCGATAAGCAACCGGCCCAATTCGTGCAGAAATCTGATATGGTCCAATGAATTTCGGAGTCAACTTCTTCGATTTCAAGGCTCTACCTACTCCAGTAGTAGGTGTGACTCTCAGAAATACATGGTCACCCTGTTCGAATTCCAAAAGTCTGCGACGCTTGTCCGCGTAACTCTTCTGGCGATCTTGTGAAGTCTTCATTTTCTCCTTGATCTTCCTTACTTTAGCTGTGGTCTGTTGCACCATCTCTGGTCCGACAATCATATTCTCACCGTCTTTATACCAACACAAGGGCGTTTGACACTTGCGCCCATATAAAGCTTCATATGGTGCCATTCCAATACTTGCGTGGAAACTATTGTTGTAAGTGAACTCAATCAACGGAAGTACATCATCCCAGCTTCCCCTATCATCTAATACACATGCTCTCAACAGATCTTCCAAGGACTGATTCGTCCTTTCAGTCTGTCCGTCCGTTTGTGGATGGTAAGCTGAACTCAATCGTAGCTTCGTTCCCAACGCTTCGTGCAATGCTCCCCAAAAATGCGATGTGAACTTCGGATCACGGTCTGATACAATGCTCGATGGTACCCCGTGTAACCTCACAATTTCAGCAATGTAGATCTCCGTTAGCTGATCTACCTTATAGGTGGTCCTTACCGGCAAAAAGTGAGCAGATTTAGTTAGTCGATCCACTATCACCCATATGGAATCATTCTTTCTCCTTGTCTTTGGTAATCCGGTTATAAAATCCATGGAAATGCTGTCCCACTTCCATTCAGGTATATCTAAAGGTTGCAACATTCCAGCAGGTCGCTGATGTTCCACCTTCGCTTTCTGACAAGTTAGACAAGTGGATACATATTCCGCCACATGTTTCTTCATTCCTGGCCACCAATAATTCTGCCTCAAATCCTGATACATCTTTGTTGCTCCAGGATGAATACTCAGCTTACTCTTATGCGCCTCTTCTAAAATCGTTTTCCGCATATCTGTAATTTCTGGTACACAAATCCTGCCATTACACCGCAAAATATTATCTGCCCCAATCTTGAACTCAGTCGTCTTCCCTTGCACTAATAGATTCCTCTTCTCCTGAATTAAGGCGTCATCTTGAGAATTTGCAATGTCCTCAAGTAGTCCACTCGAGATCTTAATCATTCCGAATTTCAAAATTCCCGGTGCAAACTCTACGTTCAAGTGCAAGTCTCTAAAAGCTTCCCACAACTCTTGTTGTCTAGCCATAATTAGTGAAGACACCGATACACTTCTTCTGCTCAACGCATCAGCCACTACATTGGCCTTCCCAGGGTGGTACTGCAGTGTGAAATCAAAATCCTTGAGAGTCTCCATCCATCGTCTCTGGCGCATGTTCAACTCCTTCTGATCAAACAAATATTTCAAGCTTTTATGGTCGCTGAACACGGTGAACGTGCACCCATATAAATAATGCCTCCAGATCTTTAATGCAAAAACAACCGCGGCAAGCTCCAAATCATGAGTAGGATAGTTCCTTTCGTGAATCTTCAATTGTCTCGAGGCATAAGCCACAGCTTTCTTGTGTTGCATCAGAACACATCCTAACCCTTGGTGAGATGCATCACAATAAACTTCATAGGGTTCTTCTGATTGCGGTAATACCAATACAGGTGAGGTCGTCAATTTTCTCTTTAGTAACTGGAAGTTTTCTTCACACTTCTCCGTCCATGCGAACGGTTGATCTTTTCTGGTAAGTTGTGTCAGTGGAGCCACAATCTTAGCAAAACCTTCGATAAACCTCCTGTAGTACCCTGCCAGTCCCACAAAACTTCGTATGTCAGTGACAGTCTGAGGCTGTTTCCAAGCAAGAACCGCCTCAATCTTAGCCGGATCTACAGCGATTCCTTCCTTGGTTATCACATGTCCCAAGAAATTCACTTTCTCTAGCCAAAATTCACACTTCGACAGATTGGCATACAATCGCTTCTCGCGTAAAATCTCAAGAACTTGTCGTAAATGTTCTCCATGCTCTTCTTCAGTCCTTGAATAAATCAATATATCATCAATGAATACCACCACGAATTTATCAAGGAACGAATTAAAGATCCTGTTCATGTAGTCCATGAAAATTGCCGGTGCATTGGTAACTCCGAACGGCATAACCAGGTATTCATAATGTCCGTAGCGGGTTCTGAAAGCTGTTTTCTGAATGTCTCCTTCCCTTACTCGGATCTGATGGTAACCCGACTTCAAGTCAATCTTCGAAAATATCGCGGCCCCTCTCAATTGATCCATCAAATCATCGATTCGTGGCAAAGGATAACGATTCTTAATAGTTGCCTTGTTAAGCTGTCTATAATCCACACATAGGCGCGAGCTTCCGTCCTTCTTCTTAACTAGCAAAACTGGAGCTCCCCATGGTGATACACTTGGTCTGATGAATTTCTTCTCCAACAAGTCTTCAATTTGGCTTTTGAGCTCATTTAATTCCAATGGCGACATTCGATAAGGTGCCATTGAAATGGGTCCCGTTCCTGGGTGCAAATCAATGAAGAATTCCACTTCTCTTACCGGTGGCAATCCTGGAATTTCCGTTGGAAATACATCCCGATACTCGTTGACAAGTATCACATCTTCTATTTCCACATTTATCTTTGCCTCTACATTTGCTAGAGACAAAAACTCATGAGTCCCTTCGCTTAGCGACACTCGGAGTTTGTTAGCAGCTAAATACTTAACAACTCCTGGTTCGGGGAAAAGAACCAATTTACGAGCACAATCCAAGATCACATAATGATAAGACATCCAATCCATACCGAGGATGACCTCGAGTGATTGTAGCGGTAAACAAATTAAATTAACCAAGAAATCCCTATTTTGTATAGTCATTCGACAATGTAAACATGCCGAATTTACGGTCAAAGTCTTAGCAGGTGTGGAAACAACCAAATCAAAAGGTAAAGCAGACACAGATAACTTCAAGCGATTCACACAGTCCATAGCAATGAAGGAATGAGTTGCCCCCGAATCAAAGAGTGCAGTTAGAGTGTTACCTGCAATCTCACAATCACGCTGAATCAGATTACCAGGTGGATTCCCCTCTTCAGCACTCACACAATAAATGCGTCCTCTAGCAGTAGGACGGGTAGCCCTAGCAACATTCACCACTGGTTCCACCTTTGGAGCCGTGCAATCCCTTGCCAGGTGCCCCGACTTCCGACAATTGTGACAGGTGGGGATGTTAGTGGTACAAGCACTAGCATAGTGTCCTTCTCCCCCACATCGGAAACATCGAAGCGCTTGCCCCAATTGCCTCCCGAAATTCTGGTTCCCCGGGCGACTCTGCCCACCGTTGTTAATCTGGGGTCGATTATAAGGTTTAGCAACTTGCTTTCCCTTATTCTGATAATTCACCCGACTAGGGCCTCCCGAATTAAAATTCCCTCCTCGGCTAGCCCTTTTGTTTTTCATATCTTCCACTTCTCTACATTTCTCTACCAGTGTTTGGAAACGTTGAATTCCCAAGGGTAAGACGGAGTCTTGAATCTCATACTTCAGTCCGTCTTGAAAACGATGACAGATTCAAATTTAGCAGCATACTCGCCCACAGTCATGCTCCCCTGGTGAAGTTTCAGAAAGTCGTCACCCAATTTAGTCCTGGTACTCATCGGGAAGTATTTGTCTAAAAACTTCCTTTTGAACGATTCCCAGTTCACCTCCTCGTGGGCGGCTCCCATCAATAACCTTGCACTCCTCCACCAGTACTCAGCATCCCCCAACAGCATGTAAGTGGCATAGCTGACCTTCACTCCCGCCTGACAATTTATCATTTCAAAGATCTTCTCCACTTCTTGGATCCATTGATCCGCCTTCTCTGAATTCTCATCCCCCTTGAACTTAGGAGGATTGTAACGACGGAAGTCTTCTAACCCTCTTGACTCTGCAGCACGGATCTCTCTTCCCCTCTTTTCAAGATCCCGTTGAGTCTTGGCAGCAGTCTGTGCAGCCACAGAAGCAGCCATGTTATTCATAGCCTCCGCCATTTGATCATTCCTATTAGCGTTGTCGCTCGGAGCGTCGTTCCTTCTTGGCGGCATGGTTTCCTATAAAACCATCATCAAGTAGAGTCTTAACACTACTTCAAATAA
>NC_021164.2:25355877-25374182 GCF_000331145.2 Cicer arietinum | reverse complement strand
TATATATATATATATATTACTTTTAACAAATATCTCCAAAATATTATTAACTTTGGCTAAAAAGCCTCCGAGCCAAAATCCAAAATACACAAAAATACATAAAGCACCCTTTAAAATTACGGGTCTTACACTTGACATGTTTAATATTTTTGTAACCAAATTTGAAAATAAATTTAGTCGAAAAATTAAAAGGTTTCGTAGTGATACATGAACAAAGTATGATTTGCACATGTTTAATGATTTTAATAAATTGCATGGTGATATGATCGTATTTGTCATGAATCACTTTACGGATCGATCTAGCTTGAAAACTTACATATTGGATCCAAAATCGCGTTTTGTTGGAGAATGCAATAACATGAGATACGAAACTCAAAATTCGACGATTCCAAATTGAGGTTAAAGATGACGTTCCGAAACGCAGGTTAGGCTGTTGAATCACCGAAAACAAGTATGTAGAACTCGAGGTATGATCACAGGTTACCAAGCATAAAATTGATATAATTTGAGTATTAGGATTTGATGTAAAGGAAACTCAAAATTATTATTCAGCAAACGAACAAAGAACAAAATGGCGTCATAATCTAAGGATTGATAAGCCAAAAAGAACGCCACATAGATTAACAACCTTGATAAGTTCAAAGTGAACTCTTTCAAGAACTATAGAGAGCAAAGTCTCACAAAAATAATATTCAAAATCTTCCTTTAGTGAGGTTACAAATGCTTATTTATACTAAACCTAAATGGGTCATAAGTGACACCATTCTCTTGGCCCATATTGGACTTCTTATTTTTTTCTAAAATAAACTTAATGTAAGGAAGTAAAGTATCTTCACTTACACATAACATAAACTAAATCTATAATAAAATTATTACAACTCCAAATCAAAGCAAATTAAGAACTATTACAAACCAAATTAAAATAAATAAAGTTAATCCTAATTTATTAAAATATAGATCATCTTCATGCTCTTTAGGTCCTTATCACATGGTACATGAAACTACTGTACCACATTCTCCTAAAATGAATGGTAAAGCTGAAAGAAATAGTAGAACATTTACTAAATTGGTTGTTACTATTATGCTTAATTGTGTTGAATCTCACTAGCGAGGGGAAAATATATGTATTATTTACTATGTTTTGAATAGAGTTCCCAAATCTAAAAACAAAAAATTTTCTTATGAGATTTTGATGAAAAGACAACCCAACTTGTCTTATCTTAGAATTTGGATCATCTAACTTATGTAAGGATTCTCAATCCCTTGCAAGATAAACTCGCCAGCATAGCTTATGAATGTGTATTCATTGGGTACGTAGTAAATAACAAAACGTACATGTTTTATGACCTAAACGCTAAAGTGATCATATAATCAAATAATGTTGATTTTCATGAAAATTAGTTTCTTTTTAAATAGAGAAATAGTGGCAGCACTCGAACCATTCACATTCCCGTGATTAGGATCATTGAAAGCAACAAATAAGGTGAAACATAACCTCAAAGAAGTAAGAGTGCAAGAAACGCTAAAGATTATGGTCCTAATTATACGACCTTTACATTAGAAGAGGATCCATCATGAGATTATTGTGCATGTTTACTAATAGACATAGTATACATAATTGACACACTATTGAGAGGGTCGTGAGATACCTAAAAAGAATCATGAACTTTGGATTAAATTATCAAAGATTTTTCGTTGTTCATAAAGGATAAAATGATGCTAATCGGAACATTTTTTCAGATGATTCCAAAGCAACCATTGAATATATTTAGCATATCTGGAGGAGCTGTATCTTGTAAATCAAAGGAACAAACGGTATTGGCTCAGTCCACTATGGAGTTTGAAATGATAGCTCTAACAACCTCTAGTGAATAAGCTAGTTGGTTGAGATTTTTGCTAACAAAGATCTCATTATGGGAAAATCGATGTTGACCCACTGCGATAGTACCACGGCTATTGCAAAACTTGAGAATGGTTAGTACAACGGTAAGAGACTGAAAATACGTTGTAAGTACAACATAGAGAATTACGCTAAAAAGGAGCTGTAAGAATCGATCATGTACGCACTAATGAAAACTTAATTGACCCTTTGATGGAACGATTATCTAGAGAGAATGTCCTAAACACATCCAAAAGGATGAGACTATTGACTATAGATCAATGAGTCACTCATGACGGTAACTCAAATTAAAGTACGAGAGATCCAAATAATTAGGTTAAATGGATAATAACAAATTGTGAAGTGATAAGAGATGAACATGCTATTATAAATGACATAAGCATGATTCCTAAAGTGATGAAAGGATGTGGAGTGGAATACCTAGCTACATGAATATTATTGATAGACTCACCTATGTGAATGTGGAAGTGGGTCACTTCCTATGCATTATGAGAAAGAATGCCTAGAGTGTTCACTATACTGAGGTAGACGTGTAGAGCCATTAATGCACAAACTTTTGATAATATGCCCTATGAAAATGTTGTGTGTTGAGATGATGTCAGATATAGAGTTCAAGATTACAAATCACTCTTGTTGAATCTGAATCTTACTCACTATGCAAAGGTAGTCGAAATTCACCTTTGTTCATGCACAATCTTATCGAAGCGTTTGACGCCACTTCATAAACACTTTTTTAAATTCAAGTAGGAAATTGTTGCAACTTTAGCACCAAGTGCTAACACTTACACTACAAAAAAATATGCTAAATAGTGGGAGGTTTTAGAAAAGATTTGGCAAACCCCCCACAAATTGATTTCAAAAGAAGGACATGCCTTATATGAACGATATAACTTTGTTTTTATTTCAAGGGGTTCCCATACCCTCTCAAATAGACTCACACAATTTCCGCAAATATAAAATAAATCCCTTTGTCGTTCAACACCAATTAATTTCTCTGTTTCTCACTTTTGTTTTCCCTCATTCCCACTATGATTTCCTCCCTTTTGTTTTTCACTTTTGTCAATTTGTTCTTTTCAGTTCCCCAAAAATTCCAATTCATGAGAGAGAATAAACATAGATACCTAATGTGTGTTTCTTCTACTTCAGTTTCATCAGATCGGGTTGAATCTCAATATTAGGGTTTCCAACCCCATTTCCTCTCTCAATATGTATTTCTTCTTTCCCATGATTTTCTTTTCCTCCTAAAATCAAAATAGAGAAAGAGAACCAACCCTAATTTCTTCTTTTCTAATGGAAATAAATTGAAATTGGGAAACAATGTGAATGCTCAACGATGATTCTTCTTTTGTGTTTTCTTGTTTGAATACGACGTTCAAGAAAAAAAGAATAGTGTCCACGGTGGTGCTCCATTCTTAGTAACAAAAGAAGGAAAATGTTGTTTGCGATGAGCGGAGCATGAACACGCTTCTTTTGTTAGTTTTGTAGGACCCAACAAAAATTCTAAGATGGTATTAGAGCATATCCAAGATCCATTGGGTCACCTGCTATCCAGTTACCGCTGTGAGGCCACTTGAGTCATGCCCATATGTCCAGTCTTCAGCGTGATGGATGTGTATTTAAAGTCACACATTGTGTAGGGCCTAACCCAAATTTTAAGATTCATTGTGTGTGCAAATTGACTAACAATAGTGGTTGTTCTCGAGTTTGTGTGTGGGTTTACTAATTTACACTTATGATTTGATGCTTCTATCATATCCTAGTGTGGATGTGTGTGGGTTTACAAAATTACACTCATATTTTTAAGAAGACATATCATCTAATGGAAATAAATTGAAATCGGGAAACAATGGTAATGCTCAAAGATGATTCTTCTTTTGTGTTTTCTTGTTTGAATACGACGTTCAAGCAAAAAGGAAAAGTGTCCACGGTGGTACTCCGTTCTTAGTAACAAAAGAAGGAAAATGTTGTTTGTGATGAGCGGAGCATGAACACGCTTCTTTTGTTAGTTTTGTAGGACCCAACCAAAATTCTAAGATGGTATTAGAGCATATCCAAGATCCATTGGATCACCTGCTATCCAGTTACCGCTGTGAGGCCACTTGAGTCACACCCAGATGTCCAGTCTTCAGCGTGAGAGATGTATATTTAAAGTCCCACATTGTGTAGGGCCTAACCCAAATTCTAAGATTCATTGTGTGTGCAAATTGACTAACAATAGTGGTTGTTCTCGAGTGTGTGTGTGGGTTTATTAATTTACACTTATGATTTGATGATTCTATAATATCCTAGTGTGGGTGTGTGCGGGTTTATAAAATTACACTCATATTTTTAAGAAGACATATCATCAAGTAAGGGACATAAAAAATACTTAACTACTTTTTTATAAATCAATAATCTTGGGTATTCTAACAAATAATTATAATTGATTTAATCTTCTTGTTGAAAATGAGTAGCTTATTTGTCTAGTTAAAGCATGAGTTTTGATTTCCTCTTTAGAGATTTATAATGAAGTTACATAGTTCTTATTTTATGTTTTCTCTTATTATTCACTTCACTATATAATTTAGTTTCTCATATTTTTTTTGTAGTTTGTAGCTGTTAGTTTGTCACTAAGGTAGTTGATTTTGTTTCTCATTTTTAGGCTTGTTATTTTCTTTCTGTTATGATCCAAACATATACTTTATATATAAATAACACATTGCTATTTTATTAAGAGGTATTATTCAATTTATATTATTATAATATGGTATAAGTCGAAATAATCATTTCTTCTTCACAACATAACTAACTCCACTTCTTCAAAAAAATGCTACGAAAGACGCATTTAATAGCTTAGGAAAATACTCACATTCTATATATGATATTCAACAATAATGACAACAGATGAACAACATTATCGAAACATTTGTAGACTTAGAATGTGCCACACGTTCAAAGGAGTTATGTCTTTGTTGAAAATAAAGATGTGCATAATATATTTTATAAATACGATTCCTACATTTTATTTAGCTTCTTTGAGATTGCTGTAACTGATCATTTCATCGATTGACTTCATGTAGACATCAAACACTCTATTCCATCACAGCATGACCAATCTCAACAAGCAAGATTTAAAAGGAAGAAATTACTGCATTTGCACAGGAACATGATTTCAAAATCCAAACTAGGTTCCTTACTAAAAAACCGTACCAAGAATTTATTGTATATGAATTAAATTATTTACCTCCAAAACATCATCTAATTTTTCCATTTATATCCTTTTAGAGTCCCTATTAAACAGGCTTACCAAGCTAATTTGTCAACATCTACAATTTCAAATGTCTCCCGTAAAGAAACAAGTGACTTCTAATATATATTATTCATTATTTTAAACAAAAGGGTAGCTAACATTAGAATTTATAATGCGACTTTTGATTTTACATATACGGGTGGAATAATTCACTATGAAATCAACAAACATAAAGGCCCTTATGTCTTTCAAATCAATGGACATACTTACCACCTACTTGGGTCTTTATGCACTGATAATGGAGAAAATCCAAAATTTGTCCAACTTTATATACATACACAAAAAATGAGGTCTCAAATAGATTAAGTTTTATCCAATGTGATAACAAAAATAGTCCTCTTCAAGACACACCTATAAGAGACATTTTGCATCTGATGGACAATCACGATGTTTTGGTAAAATCATTTAGGATGGTATGAGATAAATATGATCGCAATGATGTCAAAGAATTGAAATTAAGATTACTTAGCAATAGGTTGACTGATGGGAGAAAAAATAACATGCCCTCTTGCTAAGAAGTTGAAGCACTTTTAGTTGATCAAAACTCAAATGAAGAAACTCATTAGGATATAATTGTTGAACACAAAGCAACTGATCTTAATAGAATTACAAAATGGCATGCAAGTTTCATGACACTACAATAACCATTTATATGGAGAAGATGACTATAGGATTGAGATAAATCATTGAAATCTAGAAACGGGAAGGTGCTATAGGAAAAAACAATGACTATATGATAATATTATTATTTTTGCTTGCAACAACGAGCTGAAGAGGCACAAACATTGTTACAGAGTGGGTGCTTGCTCCAACAATACATGGTGGATGATTATGCTTCCATCGAAGAAGTTAGAATCATTTGGATTAGAAAGAATAAAAAACAATTGTGTGTAGAACTATATAGCAAAATGAGAGACGCTATTAATCATGCAAAATTCCATTGGTAGAATGACAATCCTTCCATCGTCTTATATTGTTGGGGTGCAGAGTCGTGTTCAAAATTACCAAGTAAATAACTATTTAACTTTCTACATTTAGTCATACAATATATTCACACCCAAAAAATATTTGTGGCTTGCAATATATTTTGCTTTGTAGATAAATCCTTTTCCATGCAATTCTTCACTGATACTTGGCTGCCTATGATTGAATTTTATCAAGGTCTCTCCCAATTGAAAGTCATTTTTCATAGATGTATTTTTGAAGTCAGTAACTATCAAGTGAAATCATAATCAGGATGAGATGGCTATATCACTACGCCAGAAATGACATTTAACAGCGCCCATTTTACAGCGCTTTCTAAACACAAGCGCTGTTGTAATTATATTTTAAAAATAACGGAACCTATTACAACGCTTTTTATGTAAAGCGCTGTAAAACAAGCGCTGTAGTAGGTCATATAACGTTTGCGCATCACGTTATAAGGATTTTACAGCGCTTGTCAAAAAAGCGCTGTAAACGGAAGCGCTTTCGCGAATCAGTTACAGCGCTTTTTTCACAAGCGCTGTAAAACACATGCGCTTTCATTGAATTTAACTACCTATTACATCGCTTTTTTCACAAGCGCTGTAAAACACATGCGCTTTCATTGAATTTAACTACTTATTACAGCGCTTTTTTCACAAGCGCTGTAAAACACATGCGCTTTCATTGAATTTAACTACCTATTACAGCGCTTTTTTCACAAGCGCTGTAAAACACATGCGCTTTCATTGAATTTAACTACCTATTATAGCGCTTTTTTCACAAGCGCTGTAAAATACATCTTTCAAATAATTATATACGTTGCGAACCCTAATATCCTCTACGTACTGTGCGGCCATCTACGTTGTCTAAGGTATTTTTTACACATGATCTGTTCTGTTTTGAAATTTTTAGTTGATATTGGTTTCTTTTTGAAACTTGTTGATATGTTTTGAAAGCTTATTATTTTTGTTACTGCATTTATATAGGTGGTATAATATGGATAGGAAATGGATTTCAGCCAATCGATTGTCAAAAGAGTATGAAATTGGAGTGAAGGAGTTTGTTGAGTTTGCAGTGAAGAATGCAAAAGATCCAAATAGAGTAGTTTGTCCTTGTTTAAAATGTTGTTTTGGAAAACGTGTTAGAGAAGATGAATTAGAAGGACATCTAGTATGTAATGGAATTGATCAAAGCTACACATGTTGGATAAGACATGGTGAGAAAAAAAAAGGAAACATTAATTTTGAGAATAGTTCTACATATGCTTCAACTGATTTCGATACAGATACATATGAGCCGGACCGAGTTGATGAGATTGCAAAAGCAGTTGAAGAAGATCTTCGAGATTGTCCTAAAATGTTTGAAAGTTTGTTGAGTGATGCAGAGAAAGAATTATATAATGGTTGTACTAAATTCACAAGACTGTCAGCGATATTAAAGTTGTACAACTTAAAAGCGAGTAATGGATGGTCTGATAAAAGCTTTACAGAATTATTAACACTCATAAAAGATATGTTGCCAGATGATAATGAACTTCCCAGTCGAACCTACGAGGCTAAACGGATTTTGTGTTCTATTGGAATGAGTTACGAAAGGATTCATGCGTGTCCTAACGATTGCATTTTATTTCGAAACGAATATGAACTACTTAAGGCGTGTCCGAAATGCAATGTCTCTCGATATAAGAAGAAAGAATCTACTCCAGCAAAAGTCGTGTGGTATTTTCCTATAATACCAAGATTTAGGCGCATGTATCGCAGTGAAGAAGATTCAAAACACTTGACATGGCATGCAGATGAAAGAATTAGAGATGGAATGTTTCGACACCCTGCAGATTCCCCACAATGGGCAAAAATTGATCACGAGTATCCTGAATTCGGGATAGAGTCAAGAAATCTAAGACTTGCACTTTCTACTGATGGAATGAATCCACATGGTCTTCAAAGCATCTCACATAGCACGTGGCCTGTGATTTTGGTAATATATAACCTACCTCCATGGTTATGTATGAAGCGTAAGTTTATGATGTTGTCTCTGTTAATTTCTGGACCCAAACAACCGGGGAATGATATCGACGTATACTTGACTCCTCTAATCGAAAATTTAAAAAGTATGTGGGAGACAGGTGTGGAAGTTTATGATGGGTATAAGAAAGAATGTTTCAATTTGAGGGCTATGTTGTTCGGCACAATTAATGATTTTCCAGCATATGGTAATTTATCAGGATATAGCATTAAAGGTCAGTGTGCATGTCCTATATGTGAAGAGAGTACAAATTGGATGCGGTTGAAACATTGTAAGAAGAATGTGTTTCTTGGACATCGTAGATTTTTACCTTATAGTCATCAGTATCGTGGGTGGAGAAATGCATTCAATGGAAAATCAGAGGAAGGTAAAGCTCCTTTAGCACCGACTGGATATCAAATACTTGAAAAAGTACAAGGTTTGACCAATAAATTTGGCAAACCTTTTGCGGGAGAGCTGGTGAAAACTGGGTGGAAGAAAAAGTCAATTTTCTTTGAATTGCCATATTGGAAGTCATTGTATGTAAGACATTTCCTCGATGTGATGCATATTGAGAAAAATGTATTTGAAAGTGTTATTGGTACGTTACTCAATGTTCCAGGAAAGTCTAAAGATGGCGTCAATGCAAGATTGGACTTGGTCGATATGGGAATAAGAAATGAACTGGCTCCAGTAAAGAAAGGAAATCGCACATATCTACCTCCAGCCGCTCATACTCTATCTAGAAAGGAAAAAATTGTTTTATGTAAATTTCTACACGAAGTTAAAGTTCCAGAAGGATACTCTTCGAACATTAAAAATTTGGTTTGTATGAAAGACCTCAAGTTAAAAGGTTTGAAGACCCATGATTGTCATATTATAATGGAGCATTTGCTACCAATAGGTATACGTTCCATTTTACCTGAAAAAGTTCGACTAGCCTTAACTAGATTATGTTTCTTCTTCAGGGAAATTTGTAGTAAAGTGATCGACCCTCAGAAATTACCGACATTGCAGAGGGAAATTGTTGTTACTTTGTGTGAGCTTGAAATGTATTTCCCACCATCGTTTTTTGATATAATGGTTCACCTTACTGTTCATCTGGTTAAGGAGACACAACTTTGTGGGCCAGCTTATATGAGATGGATGTATCCGATAGAACGATATATGAAAATATTAAAAGGGTACGTAAAAAGTAGAAGTCGACCAGAAGGTTGTATTGCTGAACGATACATTGTTGAAGAGGCTGCTGAATTTTGTACTGAATATCTGTCCAATGTTGAATCCATAGGGCTTCCCATGTCTCGTCATTCGGGAAGACTATCAGGAGAAGGGATAACTGGAAGGAGACTACTGACTATATCAAGGACAGAATGGGAGCAGGCACAATTGTATGTTCTGCACAATGATGATGAGGTTCAACCGTATGTTACAATACACATTGATCAGTTATCTCGTTTGAACATGAATAGGAATCAAAATTGGATAACTCGAGAGCACAATCGAAGTTTTGTAACATGGTTAAAAAATCACATAATGTCAAAATTTGATATAGACCCCGGATCAATTTCAAATAGATTGAGGTGGCTAGCAAATGGTCCGAGCTTACATGTCTTTTCTTACACTGGTTATGTTATTAACGGCTACACATTTTATACCAAAGAACAAGATGATCAGACCACTATGCAAAATAGTGGAGTCACTCTCGTAGCTGAAGCGATGCATGTCTCAAGTGCAAAAGACAAAAACCCAATATATGCAAATCTATCATATTTTGGGGTTATCGAGCGCATATGGGAGTTAGACTACACAATGTTTCGTGTTCCCATATTTGGTTGCAAGTGGGTCGATAATAATAATGGCGTTCGGATTGATGAGTCAGGATTCTTGCTTGTCGATTTTAATAGGGTGGGATACAAAGACGAGCCTTTTATTTTAGCGTCGCAAGCTCAACAAGTGTTTTATGTCACTGATCCTTCTAATGATAAATGGTCTGTTGTCCTATCGACCAATAAAATAAGTGATGATAACAATAATGATGAAGATGTTGGTAATGATCTTTTATTTGCAACATCACAACAACCACATGAAATTGATTCAACTGATGATGGTTTATATCTTAGAGATGATCATGATGAGGGAATTTGGATTAATCCATCGTTTCGTATTGTAAATGGACAAACAAATGTGAATGTCACCAGGAAAAGAAGAAGGGCATCTTAATGTATATATATGTTTAATTGTTTTATATAAGCTATGCATGTAATCTGAACTGTGTTATTGTAAATATGCATGTAATCTGAATTGAGTGTTTTATACTAAGTTCTGATTAATTTATTTTCTGATTAATTTATTTTCTGCTTATATTTAGCTTGATTTGAGTGTTTTATACCAAGTTCATGTAACAATGAGTGTTTTATATTTAGCTTGATTTACATGAACTGAACTGAATATAAATTAGTAATTTACATGAACTGAACTGAACTGAATAGAGAGATTCTCTTTTGCTCAGTGCATATATATATATAGATTCTTCAGAATACTCATTTCTAATAATTCATCATCTCCTAAAGTATTGTGATAAAGACAATGATAACAATATTTTTAATCCAATAAACAATGATAAAAATGTTTTTAATGTCATCCCAACCCAAATAAACCAAACACAAAAATAAAATAAAGAGACATTTTACAGCGCTTATCTTAAAAAGCGCTGTAAAAGATCCTTTTAAAAATAAAATAATGAGTGTTTTATACCTTTTACAGCGCTTTTCACACAAAGCGCTGTAAACGACTCTTTTGAAAGTGAGTAAAAAAGACATTTTACAGCGCTTATTTGACAAAGCGCTGTAAAAAAGCTTTAAAAATAATATTCATCAGACACCTAATTTCTTCAAACACCTTGTACGCATCATGGGAATCCAAAAAACATCAGACACAAACCCATTTCTTCAAACACCTTGTACGCATCATGGGAATCCAAAAAACATCAGACACAAACCCATTTCTTCAAACACCTTGTACGCATCATGGGAATCCCCAAAAACACCAGACACAAACCCATTTTTCGCAACATGGCAATGATCCTGAATACCAATTAAGTTTCGATTTAAGAAGGAAAGAGAATGTAAAGAGATAAAAAGGGTGTTGAGGTGGAGATTGAATTGTGAAAGAGTAAGCTTTGATGTTTGTGAAGAAGATGCATAAAAGGAGAAGAGTTTGGTGAAGAGGAAGGGATTTTTGTGGTGACCAGTTACTACTATGTGGGTTTTGCATGCATGTTGAGCTTGTTTAAAAAATAACATAACATAACAAAACACAAAAACAATAAGGCCTTTTACAGCGCTTATTTGGAAAAAGCGCTGTAAAAGAGCCTTTTAAAATTAACATAAAGAGACATTTTAGAGCGCTTATGTGGAAAAGCGCTGTAAAAGGCTTTAAAAAACATTCATATAACATAATAACACACGGAGGTCTTTTACAGCGCTTATTTGGGAAAAGCGCTGTAAAAGAGCCTCTTAAAATTAACATAAAGAGACATTTTAGAGCGCTTATGTGTAAAAGCGCTGTAAAAGGCATTCAAATAACATAATAACACACGGAGGTCTTTTACAGCGCTTATTTGAAAAAAGCGCTGTAAAAGAGCCTTTTAAAAATTTAACTAAAGAAGCCTTTTAGAGCGCTTATGTGTGAAAGCGCTGTAAAAGGCATTCATATAACATAATAACACACGGAGGTCTTTTACAGCGCTTATTTGAAAAAAGCGCTGTAAAAGAGCCTTTTAAAAATTTAACTAAAGAAGCCTTTTAGAGCGCTTATGTGTGAAAGCGCTGTAAAAGGCATTCATATAACATAATAACACACGGAGGTCTTTTACAGCGCTTATTTGAAAAAAGCGCTGTAAAAGGCATTCAAATAACATAATAACACACGGAGGTCTTTTACAGCGCTTATTTGAAAAAAGCGCTGTAAAAGGCATTCAAATAACATAATAACACACGGAGGTCTTTTACAGCGCTTATTTGAAAAAAGCGCTGTAAAAGAGCCTTTTAAAAATTTAACTAAAGAAGCCTTTTAGAGCGCTTTACAAAATAAGCGCTGTAAAAGGCTTATAAAAAGCGCTGTAAAAGTGTTACGTATATATAACAGTTACCTCTTCAGTTTCCTCTTCATTACGTAACCTTCATCTCAACCTTCATTTCTTCTCTTCTTTTGCAAACCCTATCATCCCGTCCTTTACGAACCTTATTTCCACGATCATCTCCTTCATTTCGAACCTTATTTCCATCCAAGATCATCTCTCCCATTTCACACAATATATTTTCATTGAAATACGTAACCCTCATTACGTATTTCTTCAAACCGTATTTCTGTGAACCATATTTCTGTGAACTTTCTGCAAACCCTCTTTTCTTTGCATTTCGTCTTTCTTCGAACCATCATTATTCAGGTATTGATGTTATTAAATTTTTGTAATCATTAGAATGCATGTTGAGCTTTTTTAAGATATACTGATACATGTTGAGTTTGTTTATAATAATGCATGATCCATGTTGAGCTTGTTGATGTTATACTAAAGTGCATGTTGAACTTGTTGTAGTTAAATGGATACAAACAAAGATTTAGAAGTTCAAAATGAAGAAGTTGGCACCTCTAAGACTTACGAAAAAGAAGTCAAACGTGGTGCAACTATCATGCAAAGGGTGATTAAAGCACGGAGCAGTGGCATTAAATTTGAGGTATACTATATATACTCTGTTTGCTGTGTGTTTTTTTATCTTTTTTTAGGGTTTAGGGCATGTACTTACTATATGAGTTTATTAGGTTGGCTGGAACGAGAGTGGTCAGCCAGTTGACCCCAACAGCTCCATGTTTGTAAGCTACATTGGGGCTGTTGTTCGTCAAAATGTCCCAATAACAATAGACAACTGGAGAGATAAGGCGTTGAAGGATGCCAAAGATATCATCTGGAATGACATTCAAGTAAATATTTTGATCTACTCTTTTGTCATTTATAATTTTTTTTCTGTAAAATACATTACTTATAATTGTTTTCATTGCAGACCACTTTTGTTCTTGATGAGGAACGAAAGTCATATGTTTTGAGAGTTGCTGGGAAAATCCATCGTGGATTTAGATCCCATCTCTCAAATTTCTATCTAAAAGATAGAGAAGGAAACACAAATGCTGAACCTCCAAAGATATATCAACATTATATATCAAAGGATGAATGGAGTGCATTTGTTTCCAAACGTTCTGACCCGGCGTTTGTCGTAAGTGATTAATTTATTAGCATTTGTGTTTTATTATTCATATTCGTAGCGTATTTTAAATTTTTACACAATTGCTATTTTTTTTTTATATAGAATATTAGTAAGGCAAATCGCGAACGGGCAAGCAACCCAAAACACCCATACAAGAAATCACGTATGGGATATGCACGCCTTGAACAAAAAATTGTAAGTAATTAAACATCACTTGTAATTTGTATTATAAACTATAGTGTGTAACTAATTTGTATTATTTTGTTTATGATTTTAACGAATAGAGAAAAGACACCCAAGCCGATCAACCCTTGGGTCGTCATATCTTATGGAAGGAAGCGCGTGTTAACAAAGAAGGAGTGGTTGATAATGAAAATGTCAAGAAAGTTGTAGAACTTTGTGTAAGTATATTATCACTTTAATATTTTTTAATATTGTATTTTAAAAATGCTATTGAACTTATCTTTTTAATGTTACATGTATTTTAGGAAACTATTGAACAAAGTTCTGAAACTCAAGAGGGCAACAAGGATACGTGCAGGGACATTCTTGGGAAAGTGTTTAATGTCCCTGAGTATTCCGGTCGAGTGAGGGGGAAAGGATTTGGCGTAACTCCCAAAAGCTTTTTTCCTCAAGAGAAGCGCCAAAAACCTTCCAACGAGGAAGTATTAGAGAAGCTCAGAATCTTATCGGAGCAAGTGGCACTCTTGGTGAATACGAATAAAGACAAGCAACTTCCGGTTCAGCTCCAACCTGAAATACAAATGGAGAGTGAAACCGGGAGTTGCAACGTCGGTTTGAAGAGTATTCCCGAGGTAATTAATTACTTACTACTTACTTGCTTATGTAATTACTTATGTATTAAACAAACTTATATATTAACTGTACTTATGTTTTAACTATTGATGTAGGGTGTCACTACATGTGTCCTATACTTGTCCTCGCCGACTCAACGGAAGGTGGGAAAAGGAATATTGCACAATACTTCGGGAGAAGTATTGCACAATATTCCGATCCCCGCGGGCCATGTCAAAGTATCGCCTACGGTTGCTTTCGAACCAACTGCACCGTTGCCCATACCGGACAACGATGGAGATATGAAGTTCTTAAGCGACGCTATTGGCAGTTACGTGGCATGGCCCACACACCTTGTTGCCCTCGAAAAAAAGATTCCCAAGGACAAATCAGTTACATCTCCCGAAAAGGTTTGTCACATTTATTGCCTAAGGTTTTTTATTTTTTCAGATTCAATAAACTAACATTTTACCTCATTTTTGTAGGTCCAAATAAATAAACCACCCCTACAGCCAAAAAAAGGCAGCAGACCTCAAAAATTGGAGGTTAATAGGGCTGCCAAACTACAAAGGCTGGAGGGTAATAAAGCTGCAAAACTTGCAGCAACAAAAAATCTGGATCGGGGAAAATCGGTCGCTGCTGCTGCTGCTCCTAATAAAAGTCAGCCACGCCTTGGTAAATACGGGGCGTGTCTTGACATCCAAATAAAAAGGAACATGGGCAGCAGCAACGATTCGCCCATTGTACAAATGAATCAAGACATCTTTGGAGATGAGTATATTGAATACCTCGAAAAGGAGCAAATGTACGATCTTCTCGAACATAAGGAGCTGAGTGTTACTGTAATCAGCTTGTACATAAGGTAAAAAATACTTTTAATTGCATTTATTTGTAATTAATTAAATGTATTGGTAATTAATCTAGTTTAAAATTTTCATTGAAGGTTTTTGTACGAGAAGGTCGTGTGCACGAGGAAACTGTCAAATAAATACTCATTCTTGTCTCCGCATAAGATGTCGATGTTCAAACTCGATCCAGACAATGTAAAACACTACATTGTAGATATGTTTTTAAGAAATAAAGAAAGTGATAAATTGTTCTTGGCACCATATAATTCAGGGTACGTAATTTTATCTTTTTTAATTGATGAGAATTTAATTTATTAGTTGTCTATAAACAAAATTGCTTAACCAATTTTTTGTTGTTGTAGGGCACATTGGGTGCTATTTGCAATCAATGCGGTCTCTGAAGTGATATACTATTTGGATCCCGTGCACGGCGATTACACCAATCACCCCGGAATAAAGAATATGCTCGACACGTAAGTAATATTCATTTATTTCTTACATATATATATTTATATATATATATATATAAATATATATATGTAAGAAATAAATGAATATTACTTACGTGTCGAGCATATTCTTTATTCCGGGGTGATTGGTGTAATCGCCGTGCACGGGATCCAAATAGTATATCACTTCAGAGACCGCATTGATTGCAAATAGCACCCAATGTGCCCTACAACAACAAAAAATTGGTTAAGCAATTTTGTTTATAGACAACTAATAAATTAAATTCTCATCAATTAAAAAAGATAAAATTACGTACCCTGAATTATATGGTGCCAAGAACAATTTATCACTTTCTTTATTTCTTAAAAACATATCTACAATGTAGTGTTTTACATTGTCTGGATCGAGTTTGAACATCGACATCTTATGCGGAGACAAGAATGAGTATTTATTTGACAGTTTCCTCGTGCACACGACCTTCTCGTATTTCATTTCAAATAATTAATTTACAGCGTCTAAAAAAAAAAAAACACACATTTTACAGCGCTTTTTTTAAAAAGCGCTGTAAAATGTTGTTCTAAAGCGCTTTAATGGTGCACCTTCTACAGCGCTTTCGTGAGAAAGCGCTGTAAAATGTACAAGAAAAGCGCTGTAAAATGCAGACCCATAATATGAAATTATGGGTGGGCATTTTACAGCGCTTTTTTGAGAAAGCGCTTAAAATGCAACACCCATATATGAAATTATGGGTGGGCATTTTACAGCGCTTTTTTGAGAAAGCGCTGTAATATGCACACCCATATATGAAATTATGGGTGGGCATATTACAGCGCTTTTTTGAGAAAGCGCTGTAATATGCACACCCATAAGTCATATAATGGGGTGCATATTACAGCGCTTTTTTGAGAAAGCGCTGTAATATGCACACCCATAACTCATATAATGGGGTGCATATTACGGCGCTTTTTGTGAAGAAGCGCTGTAAAATGTGCATAACAAGCGCGCGTTGTATTTACATGTTTTATAGCGCTTTTTTAAAAGCGCTGTTGTATCATTTACAGCGCTGGTTTCCACAGCGCTTATTTTTTTGAAAAAGCGCTGTAAATGGCTTAAAAAAAGCGCTGTAATATGCATTTTTTCGCGTAGTGTATGATGATATGTTGGATGTCCTAACCTGTTTTTAACATTCACATGCAACTCAAAATGTCCAAAAATACAATTTATCCTCGAAACTATTGAAGGACCAAAAAGTGAGGGCTGGTCTGACATCATTAGTCGTGTTTTCTCAATTAAGTTATGGGAGATAATCAATGAATTTAAACATCAACAAATATTTGGTAAATTCAAAACAGGTAATGTATGTTGTCACAATTTTAATTGAGGTTACTCTTCTACAAACTAAAGAAATATGGAAATTAATCTGCACTACCTATTATTGTATGTAACAATATTGACATGCAACAAAAATCTATGAAAATTAAAATAAAAATCTCCCATTATGTTTTCATTTATTTTATTTCTTTGAATTCATTGATTCCTTTTTTTTAGCGGTTGTGTACACTGTTGAATTTCAAAAAAGAAGTTTGTCCTATGCCCACATATTAGTGTTCTTACATTCAAAATATAAAATACAAACACCATCTAAGATTGATGACACCATATCGACATAAATTCCAAATAATGATATTGACCCTATTACTTTTGTTGAGACAAACTCTATATTTAAAGTTTTGATGAAAATAAACAAAGGTTAATTAAGAAAGTTAATTATGATTCTAAAATGTTATGTTAATTTAACATGTGTTTTTGAGTGGATTTAATTAAGAACAGAATCAAGCAAAACAGGAAAGACAACAACAAGATCATTCTGCATCAAAACAAAGAATGATCTCCAGCTTCAAAAATTGTCCATCACAACATATTGATCAAACTTTTTCTATCTCTTTAACAAAGAGTCTGCCCTGTAAATTTATTCATATCTAATCAGTACAAGGCAAGGAACAAGTAAGATTAATTCAAGCTCAATAAGGTTATCAGATCACTAAAATAAAAGAACTCAAAGACAGACAAACAATCAAGACAATATGTAACTCCAAAAAAACAAATTTTCAAGAAAGTTCGATCAACCTTGACATATGACAAGAAAATTGCAAAGGACATCCAAAATGATTAAAACGAGAACTCCAGTTTGATTATTGAAGCTCAAGAAAGTTCAAACTGACAGACCCAGAACGTTAATCGTTCTCCGTTTTCTGCACAATTCCAGCAGCAGTGCATCTCCTATGAAATGGCTTATAATTCTTCTCCAAACTTCTTTAGCTACACTCAAGACTCAAGATTGAGAGTGTACCATCCAAGATCAAGAAAGAAACATCAAAGGCTTTTTCTAAAAAGGACAGAACAACTTTAAATGCTAAACCAGAAAAGTCAAAAAGCAGTTTTCAAAGAAGGATTATTTTTATTCTGAAATATTGGTTCAGTCAAAATACAAAGCACCTCCAACAACTCTTTTGTACCTTCATTCAGTGCTTCTACAACCTATAAATAGAAGGCCAATATCCAGAATCAAAGCAAGAAATTCAAGTGCTGAAATATCCATAAAGCAATCACATACATACTTGAAATTCTGCTCGTTCGCAAAAACAGAGGCTATCATAGATTCTGTTATTTCGCAAAAACAGTTGCTGATTCATATTCATACAGTAGATTGCGTAATTATCAGTAGATCCTTTGTAAAGAATCAATTCTCAAACAAGAGTTGAGAAATCTCAGATTCTGTCAAAAACAAT
>NC_021164.2:25336750-25355769 GCF_000331145.2 Cicer arietinum | reverse complement strand
AAAACAATCAAATTGTAAAAACTCAAACTATAAGAGTTTCTTCATAGTTTGTTTAAGATTACATTCTATCAAGGTTAGATAGGTGCTGTTATTGCTTTCTGGGTGGAAAGTAATAGAGGTTGAAATAGATCAAGGTTGATCTATACTAGGTGTTGTAAGATCAAAAAGGTTCTTTGTTTGTTTAAACACTTAGTGGAAAATCTCACAGTGTGAGGGCTGGACGTAACCCACGTTGGGTGAACCAGGATAAAATCTTTGAGTGGTATTCTCTATCCTATCTCTTTATTTATCATACTGAATTGATTAACTAAGATAAAAACATAAGCTGATTTTCTGTTTCAAGCTAATCAAGGAACGTTCTCCGTTTTATAACAAAAACCAAGAACGTTCTCCGTTTTATAACAAAAACCAAGAACGTTCTCCGTTTTCTGTTTTCATAACCAAGATCAATCTTGAGTTATTTTCTCAAGTTTCAACATGAATTTTTAAATGGTGCATTTACAATTCAAACCCCCATTTCTTGTAAATCGACATTGTTACTTCAATTGGCATCAGAGCTCGGTCTCTAGAAAGTTCAAAAAACACCTAACAAGTGTTAGAGAAAAGATCTAGAAGAATGTCGAAAGCAAAATACATTGTTGTAGGAGGATCCTCAAACAGACCACCATTCTTTGATGGATCAGACTACTACTTTTGGAAAAACAAAATGCAGCTGTTCCTAAAGTCTCAAGACACAGGAATGTGGCGCATCATTACAGATGGAGATTTCACACCAAGGGTTGACCAAAATGACTCAAACTCTGCCTTGAAAAAGGAAACAGACTGGACAACAGATGATAAAGCTAAGGTACTTTTAAATTCTATAGCTTAGTTATTCTTATCATGTGCTTTAAGCAGGGAAGAAAGTGAAAGGGTAGATGAATGCACAACTGCAAAAGAAGTTTGGGATACATTACAAACTCATCATGAAGGAACAAGCCATGTCAAAGAAACAAGAATAGACATTGGTATAAGGAAATTCGAACTGTTCGAAATGCAAGAAGGAGAAACTATTGATGAAATGTACTCAAGATTCACTAAAATAGTAAACAAAATGCGTTCTCTTGGCAAAACTTACACAGTGCAAGAAAGTGTAACAAAGATCATGAGGTGCCTTCCAATTATTTGGAGACCAATGGTAACAGCTATAAGTCAAGCCAAGAACCTTGAATCACTGCCTCTGGAAGAATTAATTGGAACATTAAGAGCACATGAAATACTGTTGCAAGAAGACAAACCAGTCAAGAAAGGAAGGACAATTGCACTAAAAGCTTCTCAAGACAAAATCACAGTACAATTAGAGGAAGAACCAGAAGAAAATGAACAAGAAGATGCTGATGAAATTGCGCTTCTCACTAGAAGAATACAAAGAATGATGAGAAGAAGAGTTCAAATCAAGAAGGGATTTCAAATCAAAATTCATAAAACAGAGGTTGACAAGAGTCAAGTTACATGCTTTTGATGCAACAAATTAGGACACTACAAAGCATAATGTCCCTCAAACAGAAATCCACCAAAACGATTTCCCTTCAAAAAGAAATCAATGATGGCAACATGGGATGATTCAGAAGAATCAGAAACTGAAGAAGAAGAAGCCAACATATGCTTGATGGCAAAAACAGAGGAAGAAGAGGTAATGAATTCTGAACTTTGTCATTTATGTGAACAAATGGGAAAAGAATTTGATAACTTGTTAAATGACTCAAATTTTCTTATTAAAAAATGTAGTTCTTTGAAAGAAAAATTTTATAAAGAAAAAGAAGAAAGTCAGGCTAAAAATAATTTGTTAAAAAATATCATTCAAGAATTGAAAGAAACAAAGATTTTTGAAAGTCAAGAATGTCAAGACCGTTCTACACTACAAACGGAGAACGTTCGACTAAAAAATGAAAATGAACTTTTCAAAACAGATTTACTAAACTTCATTAAAGCCATTGAAACCTTTCATAACATCATGGGATCTCAAATAGGAATTTTTGATAAAGCTGACCTTGGTTTCAATCAAACCCAAAAAACCAAGCTATATGAAAATTTCTTTGTCCCAGAAAGAAAGGAAGAAAAATGCAAGACTAGATGCTCATATTGTAAAAAACTTGGACATCTGGGATTTGCTTGCTATTTTAGAAAAAGAGATGAAAATATTGAAAGAAAAAAGGTTTTTAAAAAGGAGAATCATTCTGTCAAAACAGTGCTAAAAAAACAGCAAAACGGAGAACATTCTCCAGGATGGCTCCCAAACGGAGAAAGTTCCAAATCACAAGCTGTACGCTTTGGAAACTCTTTTAAACTAAAGCCTAAATCTTCTGAAACCTACATTGTTAAATCTATTTCAAAACCAACAACTAAAAACACAGCTGTTTTTAAAAATAAAGGAATGATATACCATTTCAAAGTAAAAACTAACTCTCAAGGACCCAAAACAAAGTGGGTACCTAAGGCTGAAATAATATCACATGCAAGTTGGTTTTCCAAATATAAAGAGAAAGCCTTGGTTCTTGGACAGGGGCTGTTCAAGGCACATGACAGGAGATAAAAACTGTTTCATAACCTTCATCAAGAAGGATGGTGGTTCGGTCACTTTTGGAAATGATGATCAAGCTCAAATTAAAGGTAATGGAACCATTGGTAAGACAAACTCTACTTAAATAAATGATGTTCAATATGTGGAAGGTTTAAAACAAAATTTACTAAGCATAAGTCAGCTATGTGACAATGGATGCGAAGTCGTTTTTAAACCAAAGGTATGTGAAATCAAGAAAGCTAAAATTGGAGAAATTCTGTTTTCTGGAAAACGAAAGAAAAATTTATATGTTTTATATCTTGAAGAATTACCTGATGAATCATGCTTTATATTAATCAATAAAGATAAATGGATTTGGCATAAAAGGGCTGGGAACATCAGTATGAAAACTATTTCAAAAATTTCCAAACTTGATCTTGTTAGAGGCTTACCAAAACTTAATTTTGAGAAAGATAAAATATGTGAAGCTTGTGCCAAAGGTAAGCAAGTCAAAAGTAGCTTTCATGCAAAAGATTTTGTAACAACAAATAGAACTCTTGAACTACTTCACATAGATTTATTTGGGCCTGTCAAAACAACAAGTCTAGGAGGAATGAAATATGGGTTCTATTTTTAAAACAAAAGGATGATGCTTTTGAAGCATTCAAAACATTTTGTAAAAAATTTCAAAATGAAAAAGAATCCATCATTATTTCTGTAAGGAGTGATCATGGAGGAGAATTCATCAATGCTTCATTCAAAAACTTTTTTTGATGAACTCGGTATATCTCACAAACTTTCATGTGCAAGAACTCCACAACAAAATGGAGTTGTTGAAAGAAAGAATAGAACACTGCAAGAAATAGCAAGAACTATTTTAGAAGAATCAAATGTTGAAAGATACTTTTGGGATGAAGCCATAAACACATCTTGCTATATCTTAAACCGTGTGTCTATCAGAAAAATCATCAACAAAACTCCATACGAAATCTGGAAAAACAGAAAACCAAACATCTCTTACTTTTACATTTTTGGGTGTTATTGTTACATTTTAAATAACAAAGATCTTATTGAAAAATTTGATGCAAAATCTGACAAAGCAATCTTTCTTGGATACTCAACCGAATCTAAAGGTTATAGAGTGTTCAATTTAAGAACTAATGTTGTTGAAATAAGTATGAATATATTATTTGATGAGTTTGATGACTTAGAGATAAGTAAAAAGGATGAGGAAGAAGAAACTCCAATTGAAACACAACAGCAAAACAGTCTGCAGAAAACAGAGATTGATAAACAATCTCCGTTTCATTCTCCACCAAAAAGCTGGAAAACAATTGAATATCATCCTCAAACCCAGATCATTGGAGACACGGCTGATGGAGTAGAACCCGAAAATCATTCAAGAATGATGAAAAAAGCATGGCAATGATATCTCACATTGAACCAAAATCAATCAAAGATGCAATTACTGATCAATCTTGCGTAAATGCCATGAAGGAAGAACTACTGCAGTTTGAGAAAAATGAAGTTTGGACTCTAGTACCAGATCCATTAGATCAAACAGTCATTGGCACTCGATGGGTGTTCAGAAACAAACTTGATAAAGAAGGTAAGTTTATTAGAAACAAATAAAGATTAGTAGCTCAAGGCTACAATCAACAAGAAGGTATAGACTATGATGAAACTTTTGCTCCAGTTGCAAGGTTAGAAGCTATTCGAATACTTCTTGCATTTGCATCTCATAAACTTATCAAACTGTTTCAAATGGATGTTAAAAGTGCCTTCTTGAATGGATTTTTAAATTAACAGGTGTATGTAAAACATCCCCCAGGTTTTGAAAGTCAATCAAAACCAAATCATGTTTTCAAACTTACCAAAACACTATATGGCTTAAAACAGGCACCAAGAGCTTGGTATGAACGACTGAGTTCATTCCTAATTAAAAATGATTTTCAAAGAGGAAAAATTGATACTAGTTTATTTAAGAAAATAGAAGGAAATGATTTACTCATTGTTCAAGTATACGTTGATGACATCATTTTTGGATCAACAAATGAAAAATTATGTGAAAATTTCTCAAAACTTATGCAAAGTGAATTTGAAATGAGCATGATGGGTGAGTTAAGATACTTTCTTGGTTTACAAATTAAACAATATGAAAAAGGGATTTTTATTTGTCAAGAAAAGTACATTAAAGATCTGTTGATTAAATATAAAATGAATGAGTCAAAAATCATGACAACTCCTATGCATCCATCTACTTCTTTAGAAAATGATGAAAATGGCAAAATCTGTTTCTAAGAAAGAATATCGAGGAATGATTGGCTCTTTGTTATATCTAACTGCTAGTAGACCAGATATAGTGTTTGTAGTAGGATTATGTGCTCGATTTCAATCAGCGCCAAAAGAATCCCATTTAACAGCAGTAAAATGCATATTTAGATATCTTGTTGGAACCACTAATCTTAGTCTTTGGTATAGAAAAGGTTCACATTTTGATATTATAGCATACTGTGATGCTGATTACGCCGGAGATAAAATTGAAAGAAAAAGCACGAGTGGAGCATGTCAGTTCTTAGGCGAAGCATTAATCAGTTGGTCTTGCAGAAAACAGAACACCATAGCATTATCCACAACAGAGGCCGAATATGTTTCAGCAGCAAACTGCTGTTCACAGGTTTTGTGGATTAAAAATCAACTTCAAGATTACTATATAAGCTATTCAAACTTATTGTGATAATACAAGTGCTATAAATTTGTCTAAGAATCTCATTCAGCATTCTAGATCAAAACATATTGAAATAAAACATCATTTCATTCGTGATCATGTCAATAAGAAAGATATTGAATTAATCTTTGTTGATACTCAAAATCAACTTGCTGACATTTTTACAAAGCCTCTTGTCGAGGATAGTTTCAATTTGATCAAAGAAAAATTGAAAATTATAAGAAATCCAGAAAATTCTGGATAAATTTTGCTTATGCAGAAAACGGAGAACGTTTATCAGTCTCCTTTTCGCGACCCATCATTCTTCGTTATGGAAAAACCAACAGTTTCTTTAATCTAATCTTTTCCCTCTCAAAAATCAAAAAGGCAAATCTTGCCATTTAATACACATGCCCTTGTGTCTGAAGGTAGAGTGCTGACACCTACACTCCTCAATCCCCCAAAATGCTTTTCCTCGTTCCCTAGGTATAAACAGTTACTATTTGGCAGTAAAGTCATCATTATTCTCCTTTTTTCTTTTCCTCTCCTCAAGACAGATAGTCCTCACTGTCTCTCTCTCATCCCTTCATCTCCTTTTTGTCTCCAACAACTGCATTGCTTTTCTCTCTAAATACCAAGGGTTACTATTCATCTTCTTCACTCTCAACCTTTCATCCCAGAACAACTATGGCGCGAACCAAACAATCAGCACGCAAAAATGCTTCTCCCTGCACACCATACTCTTCATCTTCTTCATACGAATCCTTGGAACGCTCACCATCTCCACCACCTCGACCATCACCACCACACACCTCCTCTGCCTCTTCTCCTTCTAACACCAGTCAAGAAATCCTCAACCTCAGTCCTCTGTCTACTCTTCTTCCACCACTGTATACTTGCCCCACACCAAACTTTGCTCAAGTGCCTCCACATTTACGCACTCAAACTACTCCTCTACGACGCTCCATGCGAGTTCAATCTGGAATTGGAACTTCAAAACCTTTGAACCCTAAACCCCATTACTTCATCATCTCAGATTTTGAGAGTGATAATTCCTCTAATTCATGCCCCCCCTCAGCAAAACCACCAACACAACCAGAGCCATCAATAAACACACCACAACATCCATCATCAACTTCAGTACAAGCACCAACAACCACTAAACCTACCACACCTTCAAAATCTGCCTTCTCCTCTGAACCCTCACAATCAACTCCTCCACACCAAAAACGGAGATTGATCAATGAAATTATCTCCCCTCCCACCAAACAAAATGAACCCCTTTCTCAACCCAAACCACAAACCAAACCCATGAAACACAAAACTACAATGACCATTGCTCAATACCTTGCTCGCAAAAAACTTCCAAATCCTCAGAGAAGAAAAACTCTTGCCCCTAAACAAAACCTAAAAAATCCCACCTCTCCAGAACATTCTCCACAACGTTCTCCACCCGAACCTCAAGAACGTTCTCCAATTCTGGAATGCTCTCCCATTCAAACTCCTGGTTGTCCTCCATCACAAGAACATTCTCAAAATCAAGAACGTTCCCCTACTCACTTCGTCCCTCCTACAGAACCCTCTACACACACACAACCTTCCCCACCAACTCACACCAAACGTTCTCCATTTCCTCAATCTTCTTCTACTTCCACTTCATCTGCCTCTGAACCGTCTCCTCCCTCTAAGAAACCCAAACAAACTACTCCTCCTCTGATCTCCCCTGACAAATCTAAAATTTTCAAAGAAAAATGGGCTCAACGCCCAGTTGGGATTGGACAAGTCTTTGTTTCTGACAATCTCGTGGTTGACGACAATGCTGTTTAGCACCACACTGATGCTCTTGGATGGACATCCTTCTTACAAATCTCTGAATCTTATTACCCAGATGTTGTCCGTGCATTTTATTGCAATGCCAAGACATTTGCTGACAAATCTCTAATCATCTCTATGGTTAAGGGAGTGGATATCAAACTGACTCCAAATATTCTGGCCTCCATTCTTCAGTTACCTACAGAAGGTCCATCTGTTTTTGGTGACCACTGGTACTCAGCCTTGAAACTTCGCAAGACTGAAGTCTTATCTGATCTGTTTGAAGAAGACTCCACTCGTTATTTGTCCACATATCTAAAGCCCCTTCCCAAAGTGTTCAATAACATGTGCCAATAAACCTTGATTCCTCACTGTGGCAGTGATGAGTATGTCTCTGATAATGAAACCTTGCTCATTCATCATCTTCTCAACTGCAAGAGACTGAATTTACCCTATGTTATTCTCCAACACATGATTTGTGCAGCCACCAAAGACTACAGAAAAATACTGTAACTTATGGCATGGTCCTGACTAAGGTCTTCAGGTACTTTGGAGTCTCTCTTGCATCTGAAACATCCATGATAAAAATCTCAAAAATTTCCACCAAAAATCTCTCTCACATGCGCAAAACCTCATCTGCTCAAACGCCTACTCCTCCATCATTTCCCACCTCCTTAAAACGCAAACGCTCAACAGCTAGAAGACCTACTACAAACCCTGGTCCATTCTCAACACAACCTACTGATCTTGAGGAAAACACAACAAAAATCCCAACACCAGAACATTCCTCACCAAATCAAAAATGTTCTCCACCACCTCCAGGACGTTCTCCAGAAAGTATCCCAACTCCTTCAAACCTTTTTCCTTAAACATCCACCCTACCATCCTCAACTATTCCCTCTTATTCTCAAACACTTCCCTCCCCTACTCACGACTTTGGTAACTTCCTATCCAATCCACATTTCTCTACCATGTCTTCACTGTTTGTCTCCCCTCAAAAAACCAGCTCTTTCATTTTCGGCATCAGCCAGTTTTTGAACTTTCCAGCCACTATTGGACCCTCTAACACATCTATTGGTCCCTTACCCTCTGTCTCATCCTCCTTTGCCTCTTTTCCATCCATCTCTACAACACCTATTCCGTCCAATATTGTTGTTGCAACCACTTCTCAACCCTCTACTCACCTTCACTCTTCTCCTCCCTTAACTGAACCTTCCAACTCTGACATCATGGCTGCTCTACAGATCATCATGGCACGACAAGTTTAGCACGATCACGAAACTGCTTTATTGAGAACTTGACTGACAGACCACCTTGCTCCCAAGATGGGAATTCCACCTCCACCTCCCCCTCCTCATCCGATTCCTCCTCCTTCTCAAGTTCCTAATCCGGGAAAATCCTCCTCTTCGGAAGGATCGTGCCCCTCCTTAGCTTCTTAGGTTGTTTTACTATTATCTTTTTGAATGACATAGGGGGAGAGTTAAGTTAGCTTTTAATCTGAATTAGAAAAACCTGATTATGTAATTCTGCTCATAGTGATGTATCTTTGTTCTCAATTAAATGAAAAACTAGTTTATTGCATACATTGTTTTAAATTCTGTTAATTTAAAAATGCACAAATTGAGGGGGAGCTATTAAAGCTCTTTTAAATACTTGATATTAGAAATAGAATTAAAATCTAAATTAACATGTTTGTCATCATCAAAAAGGGGGAGATTGTTGAGACAAACTCTATATTTAAAGTTTTGATGAAAATAAAGAAAGGTTAATTAAGAAAGTTAATTATGATTCTAAAATGTTATGTTAATTTAACATGTGTTTTGAAGTGGATTTAATTAAGAACAAAATCAAGCAAAACAGAAAAGAAAGCAACAAGATCATTTTGCATCAAAAAGAAGAATGATCTCCAGCTTCAAAAATTGTCCATCACAGCATATTGATCAAACTTTTTCTATCTCTTTAACAAAGAGTCTGCCCTGGAAATTTATTCATATCTAATCAGTACATGGCAAGGAACAAGTAAGATTCATTCAAGCTCAAGAAGGTTATCAGATCACTAAAATAAAAGAACTCAAAGACAGACAAACAATCAAGACAGTTTGTAACTCCAAAAAAACAAACTGTCAAGAAAGTTCGATCAACCTTGACATATGACAAGACAATTGCAAAGGACGTCCAAAATGATTAAAACAGGAACTCCAGTTTGATTATTGAAGCTCAAGAAAGTTCAAACTGACAGACCCATAACGTTAATCGTTCTCTGTTTTCTGCACAATTCCAGCAGCAGTGCATCTCCTCTGAAATGACTTATAATTCTTCTCCAAACTTCTTTAGATACACTCAAGACTCAAGATTGAGAGTGTACCATCCTAGATCAAGAAAGAAACATCAAAGGCTTTTTCTAAAAGGACATACCTGCTTTAAATGCTAAACCAGAAAAGTCAAAAAATAGTTTTCAAAGAAGGATTATTTTTATTCTGAAATATTGGTTCAGTCAAAATACAGAGCACCTCCAAAAGCTCTTTTGTACCTTCATTCAGTGTTTCTACATCATATAAATAGAAGGCCAATATCCAGAATCAAAGCAAGAAATTCAAGTGCTGAAACATCCATAAATCAATCACATACATGAAATTCTGCTCGTTCGCAAAAACAGAGGCTATCATACATTCTGTTATTTCACAAAAACAATTGTTGATTCATATTCATACAGTAGATTGCGTAATTATCAGTAGATCCTTTGTAAAGAATCAATTCTCAAACAAGAGTTGAGAAATCTCAGATTCTGTCAAAAACAATCAAATTGTAAAAACTCAAACTATAAGAGTTTCTTCATAGGTTGTTTAAGATTACATTCTATCAAGGTTAAATAGGTGCTGTTATTGCTTTCTGGGTAGAAAGTAATAGAGGTTGAAATAGATCAAGATTGATCTATACTAGGTGTTGTAAGATCAAGAAGGTTCTTTGTTTGTTTAAAGGCTTAATTGCACTTTTGGTCCCCCTATTATAGGTGAAAATTGAAAGTAGTCCCCCCATTTTGTTTCTCCCCAGTTTTAGTCCCCAAACATAATTTGAGTCCAAATCATGATGAGTTGTCATTTTTTTAATGACGTGTCAATAAAAAGCTGACGTGGCAGACGCTTATGTGGAATAAACTTATTATTATATTATTTCTAATTAAAAAATATAATTTATATTTTAAAAATCATTATTATAATTGTTAAAAATCATTATTACAAATAAAATTTAATTGTTAAAATTAAATTAAAAAAAATGAACCCTAAGCTTGAACCAGAAGCATATCATTCAACAAAAGCTTGAACCCTAAATTAAAAAACAGCCCCAATTCAACAAAAGTTCCCGAATCGAAATTCGTAACTATTAATTCCTTTTTCTGATAATAATCAATCAATTAGGTATTCGTATCAAAACATATTCAAATCCCGTAATTCACATAAACACAAAAATAACAACTTGTAGTATCAGAAACAAGAAGTTGGAGTCGCACCACTTAACTCAACTGCCCAGAAAACGGAACCGGAGTTGCTCGTCGGCTGCCAGAAACGGTGAGATGATAGTCTTTTTTTTTTTTCTCGGATGCGATTCCGTTGTGATACGCACCAACGAATTTCGTCGCAGCAGATTACCGCACTGCGATTCCTCAATTTGGCACTAAAACGCCGCAATTGACAACATAGGTTATGGTTTAGGATAAATTTTTGATTTGCCATTGAAAATTCTAAATGATTGAATTTTGTGTTATACTTTCTCAATCAATTGTCTTCTTAGTACATTGAAATTTCTAATTGTCTTTTTTACATGTTTTGGATATTTATCAAGTTCTTTTTTGATATTTCGATTATAAGGATTATGTTTTCCTGTGTTAGGTCATGGCTGATAAGAAGACAATTGCAATTTGTCAGTCAGGTGGCAAATTTGAAACTGAAAAAGATGGTACTTTGTCATATAAAGACGGTGATGCTCACTGAAATGTTTAGTTTTAATCTTAGGAGCATGTCTATTAAGTATTTTCTTCCTGGAAACAAGACCACTCTCATTTCAATTTCCAATGACAAGGATCTACAACGAATGGTTAAGTTTCATCGTGATTCGATTACTGTTGAAATTTATATCCTTATTGAAGATGTCGTTGCTCTTGAGGTTTCAACCATGCCTGCCAGTAGGTAGTTTCTTTGGTTCTATATCCTAATAGTAATATCTCTTTTGTTATTTCATGGGGATTTAGTTTCTAGAGTTTAATTTTGATATTATTTATTTCTTTATTTCATGGGAGCTTTTGTTGAATTGGAGCTGTTTTTTAATTTAGGGTTCAAGCTTTTGTTGAATGATATGCTTCTGGTTCAAGTTTAGGGTTCATTTTTTTTAATTTAATTTTAACAATTAAATTTTATTTATAATAATGATTTTTAACAATTATAATAATGATTTTTAAAATATACATTATATTTTTTAATTAGAAATAATATAATAATAAGTTTATTCCACGTAAGCGTCTGCCACGTCAGCTTTTTATTGACACGTCATTAAAAAAATGACAACTCATCATGATTTGGACTCAAATTCTATTTGGGGGACTAAAACTGGGGAGAAACAAAATGGGGGGACTACTTTCAATTTTCACCTATAATAGGGGGACCAAAAGTGCAATTAAGCCTTGTTTAAACACTTAGTGGAAAATCTCACAGTGTGAGGACTGGACGTAACCCACGTTGGGTGAACCAGGATAAAATCTTTGAGTGGTATTCTCTATCCTATCTCCTTATTTATCATACTGAATTGATTAACTAAGATAAAAACATACGCTGATTTTCTGTTTCAAGCTAATCAAGGAACGTTCTCCATTTTATAACAAAAACCAAGAACGTTCTTCATTTTCTGTTTTCATAACCAAGATCAATCTTGAGTTATTTTCTCAAGTTTCAACAGGAATTTTTAAAAGGTGCATTTACAATTCAAACCCCACTTTCTTGTAAATCGACATTGTTACTTCAACTTTTAGTGTAGTTGAGCAATTTATGATACATAGACCATGTGGTATTTTAAATAAAAAATCTCCATGTATGGTTAATGGAAAACGTGTGAAGCATTATCTAAATAGATTGCGTGACAAAACTTCAATAAATGAAGATTGGTTCCTTATATATATGCGAAAAAATGGTGGTCGACACATCTTGAAGAATGACAGTCAACTTGATAGTCGTTATGTGGTCTCATTCTACATAACTCTTTTGATAAAATATGACGCTCATATTAATGTCAAGCTTTGCAATTGTTCTAGATCAATTAAATATCTTTTCAAATATATCAACAAAGGTTTTGATCAAGTTAGAGGAGTCATCTCTAATGTAGAAAACTTTGATAACAATTCAACAAGATCAACGTACTTTCGCGATGAAATTAAAGATTACCTTGACTGTAGATACATTTCTCCGTCAGAGGCTTCATGGAGAATTTTCCAATTTAATATGTTTTTTTTAGAGAACCAGTCATCGAACGCATTTTCTTTCACCTCCTTGGGCAGCAAACAATATATTTCTCAAAACCTATGTGTATTTCTAACATTTTAAATAGAGAAGAAATTGAAACCACGATGTTCACATAATCGATGACAATGAGCTATGAAGACATGGAAGCTCGACAACCAACATATGTAGAATTTTCTACTAAATATGTTTGGAACAAGGCCAACAAAAATTGGACAAGATGGAAAACAGAAGGTGTGTTGGAAGAATATATTAAGTTCCTCCCACAATTGGAGAAATTTTTTATTTACGGACGCTCTTAAACAAAGTGCGAGACAATCATTCATTCGAAGAAATTAAAACTGTTAATGGGTATGTACATCTAACTTATAAGGACACATGTTATGCATTTGGTTTACTAGAGGATGATAAAGAATTTAATGATTGTATGAAAGAAGCAACAACATGGTGTACTGGAAGTCAACTACACCAACTGTTCTCAACAATTTTATTGAATTGTACAATTATTAATCCATGTTTTCTTTCGAAATCTAATTGGAAGTTGCTTTCAAAAAATATTTTATACAGGTAACATCAATTAATAAACTTCCCCAACCTCCATTTGTCATATGACCAATTAGAAAACAATGTACTTTAAGAGATGGAAAAATATCTAACAAAGGCCAGGAAGTTTATGAAAGATTACAAAGGAATGACCATTCCCAAATAGCAATGTAATCGAGGAAACGAACAATTGTCTTATTATGGAGGAACTTAATCATGATATGCTAAAAATACATGAAGAATACTCTCATTTGCTACACGGTTTTAATTCAGATCAAAAGGAAATTCATGACATCGTGTTTCAACCAATTACCTTGAACTTTGGAAAGTTATTATTTGTGTATGGTTCTGGTGGAATGGTAAAAACAAACCTTTGGAGAACACTACTTGCAAAATTAAATCAGAAGGTAAGATTGCTCTTTCTGTTGCAACTTCTAACATCATTGCTCTATTACTACTTGGTGGCATAATTGCACATTCTAGATTTCAGTTATGTATGAATCCAAATGAGGCTTCAACATGTTCAATCATCTTTAATTAATTATACAAACATCTTTAATTATTTGGGATGAAGCACCCATGGTCAACATATATTGCTATGAAGTAGTATATCGATCAATTTGTGATATTATAAAAGAAATCAAATAAGACTATGATTCAAAAAGGTGATATGCATGATATGATCCAAGCTTGCATAAAAAATTCATACCTTTGGAAATCATGTGAGGTTCATTTGCTACAGAAAAGCATGCGTCTACAATTAAATGAGTTGAACTCAATCTCAAAATATGCAATGCAATAAGTCGCAAATTGGATACTTGGTGTAGGTGATGGAAAAAATGCCCAAATATATGAGAATCATGGATATCAATAGAAAAAATTTGATGCTCCCAAAATCACATGATGGTATTTAATCTATAGTTGACACTATTTATCAAAATTTAAATAGACACATTAGGAACAAAAATTACCTTGTGTCTCGAGCTATCTTGACACCTACAAATGAAACATTCAATTACTACATTCACTATGTTTGATAAAGAAGCTCAAAAACTCCTGAACACAACAACAACTCAACTATTGGAGAAATGAGACAACAAAGATAGACCATCCACTCTATAAAATCATTGTAACCGCGAGCTCATATTCAAAATAAGGTTGTCATATACGAACTTGAAAGATGGCTCCCAAACATACACGATCCCAAGAACTTTTGTCTCGACCAACATGTTCTTCGATCCGATAAACAGTAGCCACATCAAACAGGTATAATATTTAAACAATTTATTAAACACATTTTTATGGACAATTGATAACATTTTATTCCCTTTCAATAACTAGGAACCTAGGTCACCACAACTGATAAAGTGCAGCTCAAATGACGAACAAGATATAAAACAAAAATGTAAAATACATGAAGAAGTGAAGTATGAAGATGAAGATAATAATAAGGAGAAAGATAACAACCCATTATTCAAACTAAAAATCAAGGCACAACATAGCAAAACGATCACATGTCATCATCGGATGAAGAGACGATCAAGACAATGGTTTCAAAAAAAAGATTGTGGTCGAGCATATTAAATCCTCTGGTGAAGAGTCAATCCTTCTAAAACCAAAAAGAATACATCAACATAAAAAGAATTGGGTAGTGTGAAGAAATTGACCAATTCAAAAACCCAAAAAAAAAAACAAATTGAAAAAGTTAAAATCGAGAATAGAAGATAAATGTATTTCAAAATATTTCACTTTACTCATTTATAGTTTCAACAATTTCGTATTACAGTTTGTATCTCAATTATATATCAATTACATCTATATTTTACTTTCAATTACTAAATACATTACTTCAACATTTGGCATTTTCAACAATCTTAATATTAATACATTATTTCATCTATTCAAGTCATTTCTCTAACAATGATACTTCTCTTCTACAAATTAACATTGGTACAATCGTGTATTTATTTTTAGTTTAACTATTAAATTGTGGATTATTTGACAATTGATACATAAAACCTGATATTCTTTAATTGAATGCACTTAAATTAAAAAAATTAAAATACACCCGCGCATTCACGAGTTAGCATCTAGTGTATGTTATTACTTATTTTTTTAATGAAAAGATGAGTACAAATATTTTATTATGAAAATGTCAAATATTAGAAAATAAATATACTTTGCAAGAAAATTATTTAAGATAAATCTTGTTGGACTAAAAAATATGTTCAGTGACAAATAATAATAATAATAATAATAATAATAGTAATAATAATAATAATAATAATAATAATAATAATAATAATAATAATAATAATAATAATAATAATAATAATAATAATAAATTCACAATATAAGGGAGTTAAATCTCCCACAAAATATATTGCAACACATGTAACTATGGCGTGTTTTGAAAATTCTCGTAAAATAATTTGTGGAGGTTAAAAATCCTTCAAATAAGTTTAAAACTCCTAGAAATTAGTTTTTTTTTTTGTTTTTTTGTTAGAGCTAGTATTGTGTGAATTGAAAAAATCGTGGAAGTCTCACATATGAGGGATTTCACATAAGCGTTTATAAGGTGGACACCCAATTTTGTAAACGGACAAGAAATCATTCAAAGTGATCACTACGCGTGCATTGTTGTTCGTTTTTCTGTCCTGAACTTGAGCGAAGTGGTGTATTACATTTTTAAAAACCCGAAAAAAATTAATCTTTATTTTTATGTGTTTCTCTCTCCGAGGTTTTAACAATTGACACACATTTTTTGATTGATTCCCTTCCTCCTATTTCAGAGGTCTATTACTGATTAACTATGCCATTTTTTGTAAATTGATCAAAATTGCTCGCACGATTCTTGGTCCAATACGTTGCGGATTTCTTCAATAAATTAAGGACTTCGTCCACTTCAAAAGGTACACCAGAACTCGAAATATTTCAAGTTTTCTTTCTTCTCCCTCTTCTATTCATCCCCTTTTTAATTTTGTCCCTTTACAAAAAATTGTCCTGTAAAAAATTTGAGTGGTCGTAGTACCACACTTATGAGTGGCCATAACAGTTATATTAATGTTGTAATTCTAGAATGTTTTTCTACAGTGTAGTACCATACTCATTTTAGCCAATAGTTTACAATGTCGATTAGCATAATGTAACATCTCGCTTTTTTGAGACATTAACTAATGAAATTTTAAACGTAAAGATACAGATTCTTTTTATTTTTTATTTTTTATAAGATTGTCTTAAATACTCATTTACTTTAAAACCAATTAAAAACTTTTTCAATTTTGTTTTAAAAAATAACGAATGAGTATTCGCTATTACAAAAAAAGTAAATTTAATACGTTAAACAAAAACTCATAAAAACAAAACTCTTGGCGTTTCACTACCCAAAAATAAATCATACTTGGTCATAACTTTGGACATTTGTAGAAAACTCTCCCAACAAGTCTAACACTCACTACAAGAAAAAAAAGTTTTGCGGCGGTTAAAAAAAGGGTTTGCGGCGATTGTAACCGTTGCAGTTTGATGTTTGCGACGGTTCTGCAACTGTCGCAGATTCGTGCGTCGCGAGGCCAGTTTGCGACGGTTCACAAAACCGTCGTTCCAACCGTCGCCAATTTTTGCGACGGTTACAACCGCCTCTAAATACATTTTGCGACAGTTAGAACCGTCGTTAAAACAAACTCAAATTTATTTATTTCTGCACAATTACGACAATTATCAACCGTCGCTATATTTACTTTGACGCAGTTTGAACCGTCGAAAACCTAATAATTTAAAATAAAAAAATATGATACAATTTTTTTTCCTATTTTTAATAAATTAAAATAAAAAATATTCATAAATACCATCCACATAATTTAAATACATAATTAATAACTATTGTACCTAAATCCAATTTATATAATTTTTTCAAAAGAAATAACACCAATTCAAACATTCAAGTTAACTAAAACAATAAATAAAGTAGTTTAAATATTCAAAACATTAATTAGTGGAGTAGCTAACAATACAAAACAACTCCATCAAACTTAGAAGTTCATCCAAATATCTAATTAGTCCCTAATGATGTTGTTCCACGATCATCAGGTTGGTGGCTAGACTCAGATGAACGTCTACCATCTATTGGCAATTCTATGTCCATTGTCTGAAGAAAAAAAAAGTATATATTAACCTCAATGAATATTTATAAATATTGTCAAAACTAATTAACTAAATTTCTCTTATAGCTATAAGAAATCTTTACACAATTGATATTTTTAATCAAAGACAAACAATTCTCACAAGATTTTTAAATATGTTTGCTATGAAAATAATTTTACCTGTTTGTCTCTAGAATTTTGCATTTGCATCAAGAAAGCAATTTTCTCCTTCAACATATCAACTTCAGAATCCCTTTTCTTAAGTCTATCAATTTCAGCTTGCATTTTCTCCATCTTTTCATTAGCTTCAGAGGAAGACATCGATCTTACAGAGTGAGAAATAGATGTAGTAATTTGTGACGGTGTTGTTGGACTTTAGTCCTTTGAATCCTAATTTTGACATAATTAACAAACATACAATGTTCATACATCATATGATGAATCTAACATTTTAATTGAGCAAGATTTCAGGAACAACAACTCAACCCTACACACTTGAGACAAATTGCTTGGAACTCAAGAAATCAACAAAAGTTGAATATTCACTGAGTAAATCGATTGGGAAATCGATTTCATAAAAAGGGTGTAAGGAAACATCACTGTTTGTGGTTGTATAATCGATTAGGCAATCGACTGGCACAATTAGAAATGAAAATTGCGCAAGTTAGTGGCAACCTGTTTTCAGGCTAATCGATTGGCAAATCGATTATGCACATCACAAAGTAAAACTGATTGAAACAAATCGATTGGGAAATCGATTGGACAAGTCACAGTGACAATCCATTTACTAGGCTAATCGATTGGCAAATCGATTGCTTAGATAATATTTGAAAAATAACTTGACTTGTGACAAACACAATCGATTGGACAATCTATTGTGAGAATTTCAATCAAGTTAAGTTTGGTTTCAATCGATTGGGAAATCGATTGAACTAAACATCTGGTAAGAACTTTTCAGGCAAATACTACCAAATCGATTGGCACTTCGATTAACATGAAAATAGCTAAGTCACTGTTTTAAACACAATCGATTGAATGAAATATTTTGAAATCACAGTGAACTTTCAGCTTGTGGCCAAATCGACTATGTGTATTTGTAAATCGATTATGAGACTTAGTAAATCGATTAAGTAATCGATTGGTGTGATTTTTATTGGAACAAAACACCTGACATCGATTATGCAATCGATTCATATAAGTCTGCACATAATTTACTGAAAAGAGTTTTTAAAAGAATCGATTGGCAAATCGATTGGTTTATGTAGTTTCAAGATTCAAGAAAAACAAGACTCGCGATAATCGATTGGCAAATCGATTAGACCTGTTTTCTAACTTTAATGAATTGATTGGTAAATCGATTGATTAGTTGTTTTTCAGAAACTATATAAATAGTTTTCAATCATTCTCTCAAAAACATATGAAAAACATTTTGAATATACTTCAGAACACTGAAGAACTCTTAAGAACATATTGTTAACATTTTGATATTGCTTTTTCAGATCAAGACCAAAAAGATTATCCATAATCATTGAGAGAGCTGAAAAAGTATTCTTGAGAGAAAAGACAATGTTCTCATAAACAATCATTGAACAACCAGATTCGTGTGAGATACATTGATCAAGATTGAAGACACTTTTTGTACTTCTTTTATTTTGTTTGAAATAAATACTTTGTAAAGAAAACGACTGCTAGAAATCCAGCTAGAAACTGGTGGCGATCTTCTTGGGTGAGAGGCCTCATCAAGAAGGAGCCGTACTTGATTTTGTGTGAGTCTG
>NC_021164.2:25335409-25336474 GCF_000331145.2 Cicer arietinum | reverse complement strand
ACTTTCCTTAACAAAAGTCCTCCACTTAGATCTTTACTTGAAATCCCTTATTAGTCTAATGTTAATCCATCCATACTCATCATCTTCGAGTTTACACCAACACATAGCTTCTGTGTTGTTGGAACCATTTTATAAATTCCATGTCGTCATGATTTGCTTCAACTCTGCCTGACAATCCGTCATCTGGAAGATCTTTTCCACTTCTTGAATCCACTAGTCAACTCTTTTCCTGAGTCCTCATCACCCTTGAACTTTGGAGGATGGTAACGACGAAAATATTCTAACCCTCTTAATCTTAAGAGCACAAATCTCTTTTTTCCTCTTCTCTAGATCCCGCAGAGTCTTTGCAGCAGTTCGTGCAACAACAAAACCTCCATGTTATTTGTAGCTCCAACCATTTGATCATCCCTACTGACGTTCATCCTTGCAACGTCGTTCTCTCTTGGAGGTAGTGTTTCCGACAAACCAACATCAAGAAGAAGTGTTAACACCACTCCGAATAATTCCAAAACTAAGTTTCGAATATATCAACACATAATAACTATTTTGGACTTGACAACCCAAACCACCTAAACCGACGCATGATCAGATAACAACTCCCAACCTACAGGTTGACCTACAATCTATAACCAAAGGTTCCACAGCCCCCAAAGAAAACCAAACCAAAGCTCTGATACCACAATGTAACACCCCGAATTTTCAAAGCGAGGGTGTATTTTTTTTTCAAAAGAAATTAAAATAAATCAGAGAATTAAATAAGTCAATACCTTTGGATATATAATTGAGTCATTATAATTTACAAGCAGCGGAAAGGTTTCTCAAAATATGAATCCAAAATATTTATACAACAAAAGTTGGTACATGTAACCCAACGGAAATAACATGTCAAGCTGACAATATTAGTATAAGTACAGTCTTCCATTTTAAAACAAATACAATTCAAAAGAAAGACATCTGATCCCTCTATGTCAACCTAATCTGATCATTCTCCAAAACAAACTAAACACCCTGAGTGATCTCCACGCGCCCCGTAAGATCCTCCTAACATAGCTCCAGTCAAGCATT
>NC_021164.2:25334187-25334599 GCF_000331145.2 Cicer arietinum | reverse complement strand
AATACGTAACACTCAATCATAACTTGATTCAAACATGACTCGTATGCCAAGCACCCTAATGCGATGCGTATATGCCAAAATGCATGGACTCGGAATTCCAAACCAAAACCCTCCTCGAAGGACCGTAAATCATAATTGTACCGCCTATTGCAGGCCAAAGTACAAATTACTGAGGTGCCACCTATCACGGGTCAGCACGATTTACTAAAAAAGCGTAAATCATAAACGTACCACCTATCACGGGCTAGTACTGTTTACCGAGGTGCCACCTATCATGGGTCAGCACGATTTACTAAAAGAAAAAGCGTAAATCGTAAACGTACCGCCTATCACAGGCCAAAGTACTATTTACCGAGGTGCCACCTATCACGGGTCAGCACAATTTACCAAAACGTAAATCGTAAAACGTACC
>NC_021164.2:25332501-25333864 GCF_000331145.2 Cicer arietinum | reverse complement strand
ATTAAGAGATTCTCCATTCTTAATACTCTTTTAACTTAAACGATTTCCAAAACGAACATAAGTAAACAAGACATTAAGAGATTCCCCATTCTTAATACTCATTTAACTTAAACGATTTTCAAAACAAACATTAAGTAAACAGAAATATTAAGAGATTCTTCATTCTTAATACTCTTTTAACTTAAACGATTTCCAAAACGAACATTAAGTAAACAAGACATTAAGAGATTCCCCATTCTTAATACTCATTTAACTTAAACGATTTTCAAAACAAACATTAAGTAAACAAGACATTAAGAGATTCCCCATTCTTAATACTCATTTAACTTAAACGATTTTCAAAACAAACATTAAGTAAACAAGACATTAAGAGATTCCCCATTCTTAATACTCGTTTAACTTAAACGATTTTCACAACAACATTAAGTAAACGTAGACATTAAGAGATTCCCCATTCTTAATACTTGTTTAACTCTAATGGTTTTCAAATTCCACACAAAACAAACTCAAACATATTATCAAATTCAATCCACGATCCAGACCAAAATGCATCAATTCATTTCTCCACAAAATCCAACCATACACATATCAAATTTCATCAGTATTAATTAAGAACACGTCAAATACGACGAACACAAATCAACACAATCCACCACTCAAACACAACAAGTATCATTTACTCAAAATCATACATGAATGAGTTTAAATTCATTTTCCACGAAACATTCATCAATACAACCAAAACCTAACTCTAAGATTTTACCCATAAAGCCTTAGATTTATTTTCCCCCAAATCAACACTTCAACCCTAAAAAATTCATTTCCACACAACCACAGATAAGTCCCTAAATGCAAACTAGAAGTTTGGAATGAGCCTTTACCTTCTCGTTAGCTTTAACGTTCGATTACGGTACCGCGAATAAATCCGGTAAAATCTCCGCTCGCAACGCCGCTTCCAAAGTTGGTTCCATAGCACCATAGCGTGGTAGTGAGCAACTTTCCGTTCTATCTCTTCGCGAAACGAAACTTGGATCTAGATGAAACAGGGAGATTTGTGTTTGATGGTTTTGAAATCCCTAACATTGTTTTCGAATCCGAGAAGAAGAAAGGGGTTGGGAACTTGATCTTTCTCACCCACTAACCTTGGGTTTCTATTCTTGAAGCCAAAGAAAGAAAAAGAAAGCAAAATCAACGGAGAAGAAAAAGGGAGAAAGAGGTGTTCGCGCGGCAGAGGAAGAAGAAGGAGTTTTTACTTTTTCTTTCCTTTCTCTTTCTTTTCTTTCCTTTTCCTCTCTTTCTTTTTCCTTCTTTCCTTTTTATCTCCTTTTCTTTTCTCTCCAAACAAATATGTATATATATATAT
>NC_021164.2:25330754-25332097 GCF_000331145.2 Cicer arietinum | reverse complement strand
CGAAACTTAAAGTACGAGTAGCAATCCACACTAGGTTTGTACTCAAATTCAACAAACTAGTCACAACTGGTTTCACCCGACCTTCTCGAAAAAAGTGTTGCCTACCCCTTTTCATAGGGTGTTTAATAACTTCACACACATCCATAGTCGGTAAGGCTCGTCCATTCCATTCAACATGATTTTGTCTACTATCAACAAGAGATTAAGGATGATCAGTCCCTCAATTTGTCAATAATTAGCCAACAACCATGACAGTGGCTTAGACTATCTTAGCCGAACTGTAATAGCGCTCCTTGCAATCTTATAAAAGCAGTCAACAATCTTCTCAAAGTACATTGAATTTCCCTTATTTCCTATAACTTTGATCATGTCGACGAAGTAAAATATCCCATACCTATGTCCCGTAGTCTCACTGGCATCTACTTGGTACGAAACATCCATTTGGTACCAAACTGAAACACTTAGAATGACCCCAACACACTGAGCATAGAACAATTACTACATCCGAGAACTCCTAAATTTCTCCCTTGTCCACAAATCCTCGTTTTTTCTTTAGTCTTACCACTACGTCAACCGTAGTGTTCTTATCAGTATGTTATTCCGATTATAACTTAATAATTCTATCCCCACATCTGTTTGGTGATTCAAGCTTCCTCAAATATTTTTGAAATCATGCCAAAGACTATCCTACTTAGGACACACAACCTTCTTTTCAGTTTAGTACTTCATTTCAAGAGTCACATTTCCATCAAAATTCCAACTTGAATTTAATTCACATACCACGGTCTACATTTGTCTCATGCCTAACACCTCAAATCCACACTTCACTAGGAAATTTCTTACATACTTTGCAATTATGCACAAACTCAAAAATATTTTTCCTACGTCTACTGCCAACATTCATTCCGATACTTCTCAATTTCGCTGTGCCCTTCATTTGTAACTTGATGATTATCCCTTCATTATGACAGGTCAAACGCATTGTATTCACTCCATCACTTCCCCATTTATACAACCCTTAATTTCTACCTCGATCCTTGATACATCTCTTCTTTTTCACTTTCTATCATTTAATAGGATTCTAAAATTTGATCCTCAAAATCTCCAAACACTTCCATCCTTAACATGAATTATTTATCACTTGCCCGCCTCAACTCCTTCGATTATGAAAGTTCTAAGCATTACTTGGTCCTCCATCCAACCTTGTGGATTTTAAATCATCAACTAAAAATATCAACCATCTTAGGGTCCCAAATCAAATCTCGAATAATCCTTCCGACCTATCAAAATATTAACATCCTCTTAGTATTTTCCATCATTTAATAGACTCTCAAAACTTTATT
>NC_021164.2:25326304-25328155 GCF_000331145.2 Cicer arietinum | reverse complement strand
ACTATTTACAGAGGTGCCACCTATCACGGGTCAGCACAATTTACCAAAACGTAAATCGTAAACGTACCACCTATCATGGGTCAGTACTGTTTACCGAGGTGCCACCTATCACAGGTCATCACGATTTACCAAAATGAAATGCATGAACATACATAGACTCCATCCATTTTTAATACTCATTTAACTTAAACGATTTTCACAACAAACATTAAGCAAAAAGAAATATTAAGAGATTCCCCATTCTTAATACTCTTTTAACTTAAACGATTTTCCAAAACAAACATTAAGTAAACAAGACATTAAGAGATTTCCCATTCTTAATACTCATTTAACTTAAACGATTTTCAAAACAAACATTAAGTAAACAGAAATATTAAGAGATTCCCCATTCTTAATACTCTTTTAACTTAAACGATTTTCCAAAACAAACATTAAGTAAACAAGACATTAAGAGATTTCCCATTCTTAATACTCATTTAACTTAAACGATTTTCAAAACAAACATTAAGTAAACAGAAATATTAAGAGATTCCCCATTCTTAATACTCTTTTAACTTAAACGATCTCCAAAATGAACATAAGTAAACAAGACATAAAGAGATTCCCCATTCTTAATACTCATTTAACTTAAACGATTTTCAAAACAAACATTAAGTAAACAAGACATTAAGAGATTCCCCATTCTTAATACTCATTTAACTTAAATGATTTTCAAAACAAACATTAAGTAAACAAGACATTAAGAGATTCCCCATTCTTAATACTCATTTAACTTAAATGATTTTCAAAACAAACATTAAGTAAACAAGACATTAAGAGATTCCCCATTCTTAATACTCGTTTAACTTAAACGATTTTCACGACAACATGAAGTAAACGTAGACATTAAGAGATTCCCCATTCTTAATACTCGTTTTACTCTAATGATTTTCAAATTCCACACAAAACAAACTCAAACATATTATCAAATTCAATCCACGATCCACACCAAAACACATTAATTCATTTCTCCACAAAATCCAACCATACACATATCAAATTTCATCAGTATTAATTAAGAACACGTCAAATACGACGAACACAAATCAACACAATCCACCACTCAAACACAACAAGTTTCATTTACTCAAAATCATACATAAATGAGTTTAAATTCATTTTCCACGAAACATTCATCAATATAACCAAAACCTAACTCTAAGATTTTACCCATAAAGCCTTAGATTCATTTTCCCCCAAATCAACACTTCAACCCTAACAAATTCCTTTCCACACAACCACAGATAAGTCCCTAAATGCAAACTAGAAGTTTGGAAGGAGCCCTTACCTTCTCGTTAGCTTTAACGTTCGATTACGGTACCGCGAGTAAATCCGGTAAAATCTCCGCTCGCAACGCCGCTTCCAAAGTTGGTTCCCCAGCACCGTAGCGTGGTAGTGAGCAACTTTCCCTTCTATCTCTTCATGAAACGAAGCTTGGATCCAGATGAAACGGGGAGGTTTGTGTTTGATGGTTTTGAAATCCCTAACACCGTTTTCGAATCCGAGAAGAAGAAAGGGGTTGGGAACTTGATCTTTCTCACCCACTAGCCTTGGGTTTCTATTCTTGAAGCCAAAGAAAGAAAAAGAAAGCAAAATCAACGAAGAAGAAAAAGGGAGAAAGAGGTGTTCGCGCGGCAGAGGAAGAAGAAGGAGTTTTTACTTTTTCTTTCCTTTCTCTTTCTTTTCTTTCCTTTTCCTCTCTTTCTTTTTCCTTCCTTCCTTCCTTTTTATCTCCTCTTCTTTTCTCTCCAAACATATATATATTAAATACTCTTAACAAATATCTCAAAATATCTAGATATTTGTTAAATT